>NC_134879.1:32652960-32692960 GCF_041734735.1 Babylonia areolata
CAGAATCACACAAACACGACCACATACACACACACTCTCTCTCTCTCTCCCTCTGTCTCTCTCACATATGATAAATGCAATATATGATATATATATATATATATATATATATATATATATATATATATATGATGTACAAAAAAAAGTTCAACACTCACAAAGCGGGCGACGCCCACCCTCACTGGGTGCTGATGTCCACCAGAAGGTCACACTGGGCACTGCTCAGTTCCACGCCCCCCTCATCACCTGGCACCACGTCCGGTGGGGGTGGGGGCTGGGGAGGGGGTGGGGGAGGTCTCCTCCTGGGAGGGATGGGCGGGGGCCGTGGGGTGGCTTCATCTTGCCTCTCCTCCTCCTTGTCCCCGCCCTCCTTGCTCTTCTCCTGCTGACTGATGACGGTGGCGGCCGCCTTGATGGCTTCGTCCGAGTCGGGGGTGGAAGGGCTGGGGGTGCTGCTGCTGGCTGCAGAGAGGACCACCTGGATGTTGCTGGGCTTGCACAGCCCTTCTGACTGGTCAATGTTCACCGTCAGTATCTCCTCCTCTTCCTCCTCCTTGTCGCTGTCGCTGTCTGAGGAGGACAGGGCTATATGGCGCTCCTCTTGCCCACCGCACGCCTCCTCTCCGCGGCTGGAGACATCAGCCTCGGAGAATGTCGCCCAGTCACTGTCTCCCTGTGTGGCTGGCTGTCCAAATATATCCTCCTCCTCTTCTTCTCCTCCTCCTCCTCTCTCCTCCTTCTTGCCCTTGAAGTAGACCAGCTCGGTGGGCGGGTTGGAGTCTGACTTCAGGTCGGCAGCCCGACCTAGTTTGGGGGAGGTGGAAGGGGAAAGGGTTGGGGGGATGAGAACACGTCGAGGGGAGGGGGGCACGTGCCCCACCTCATCCACCACCAATGCGGAACGCGTGTGGCTGAACAGTATCTCCTCATTGAACACAAAGCACGACTCCGTCTGCGATTCCGACTGCTTGCGAGCACTCCTCGGGCTTTTCACCTTGGAGGGAAACTCACTGTTTGGCAGAGAGATCTTTAATTTTTCTTGGAAAGGGGAGGCAGGTGTGTCAGGGGAACTTGAAATGTATTCCTCGAGTGTGACAACGTTTATGGGAGTCGTGCTTCGAGGCCTCACAATTGGCGATGTTTTCACCTGTAGCCTCTGCAATCTTTTCTCGTATGCTTTTCTCTTCGATGGTGAAGCGATCTGCCCTGGGTCTAAGCCTTCAGGGTACAGGTTCAGAGAATAGTCATTGCTTTTATCTCGAAGGATGAGACGCCTCTGAGTCTGCGGCGTATAGTCAGTGTCGTCGTCATCTTCATCATCATCCTGAGTGGCGGAGGCGGATGCAGAGCCTTTGATTGGTCTAAAAGTGAATGTATCACAGCCTGATCCTGAGCTGGAGGATGAATCAGAATCCTGATGTTTGAGCCAGGCACCTTGAATCTTTCCGATAGACTGCACCTGTGAAGAAGGGGAAGCCGCTGTCTCCTGAGCCTCTTTCTCCCCTTCGATCGGAGCAGAAGGATCGCTGCTCGATTCACCAGTGGTGTCTAACTCTATCCCATCTACAGCAGCAGAGGGCTGTGACTCCACAGCGTCAGGCAGGTCAGGGGTGGGGCTGTGGTTGGTGGGTGTGGGCACCTCCTCTTCGTCAGAGCCCTCTGCCGCGGGGGAAGAGGGGGATGGGTGGCTGTCATCATTCTGCAGAGCAGGGTGGGCAGCGGAGGGCAGCTGGCAGTGTGGCTCGGTGCCAGCCTTGCCAGCACCACCTCTGCCCTTGGACTGTGCTCCCCCAATCTTCGGGCTGTCACCTGGGGGGCGGGGCGCCCGGGGGTCGTGGTCACCTGACCGCACAGGGGTGGACAGGGGGCTGGGTTCGCTCCTCACTGCTGGCACATCCTCATCTCCGAGGTCGATGGTATCAAAGGTGGCAAGGGGGGCTTTCAGGGATGTGTGGAAGTAGATGTAGTCTTGGTGCTGTTGAGGCAACCTTTGCATAGCCAATCACAGGGCCACCATCCTCTGAACAAGCCAAGCACACAGAAACATTAACTGAATCAATGACAATTTTCACAAGGCAAGGATTTTTTTTTTTTTTTTTTAACAAGAAAGTTGGATAATGATAGTTAACATTGTGATGGGGTGGTAAGGTGGTGTTAGAGAAGGTGAAGACAGGTAGAAGGTGTTAGTAGAAGAGAGCTGCAGCCAGGCAAGGTAGACTCAGGAAGGTTGTGCGCTGGTTTCTTCTTTTATTTTCTCAATCTTCCAGGCCAGGAGAGTTCTCTCTTTGTCTGGCACTCACTCACTCCTTATATTCTGTTCCGCTGAACCGCAAAGCCAGCGCCGCGAAGCGACTCACAAAACCGGCCCTCCGCGAGCCTTGAGGGGCCAAGCCTGTGTTTGTTTGACCAAATTTAGTGGCTTCTGACTTTCGGCTCGGGGAACTAACATAGACATATTATATATCACACAAAACTACAAGAGACAAGCATTTTCTTAAGCTAAACCATTTTCTACAAAAATAATGTAGTTAAAAACTGTCAACAAAAAGAGCCACTGAATGAACAAGCTTTTAACAAGTTCATGTATCATTTCTGTACATAACAACAATTAATATGTCGCGATATGTAATATAATTGTAACAGTTAAGTAACTGAAAATCCTGAATTTCCAACTATATAAAAATCATCAATAGAATCTGCTTCTAGAGTAAAGATTTTTTATGTCAAAATTCAAGAGAAAACTCAACGGACAGCTCCTGTGTCGGCACCGCTTGGCGGTGCTTTTGGCACTTGTGATCGACAATGAAATACTTTATTTAAACCAACTACAACACAACTATACATGTATGATACGAATCAGATTGATAACAGAAATGCAAACCATCTGCAACATATGTGCAGACCTGCAAGTGCCTGACTGCCTTCGTGTGCATGTGCCAGCAGAAGATCCTGTAATCCATATCAGCATTCGGTGGGTTTTGGAAACAAGAACATACCCAGTATGCACACTCCCAAAAACGGAGTATAGTTGCCTACATGGTGGGGTAAAAACAGCCATAAACATAAAAGCCCATTCATGTATATATAAGTGAACATGGGAGTTTCAGCCCATGAACGAAGAAGAAGAAGAAAGAATACTTCTTTTTTGTCCTTTTTTTTCACAAGTTAGTAAATCAATGCATGATATTATTCATCATTTGATACAGAAAAAACTGCAGAAAAAAGAATTCTGCCAACACAAATAAGTACAAGCACAAAACTTGCAATCCTGCAATCTGAGAACTACAGAAACATAAGATATGCCTGTAGATATTATCATTACTTGCACCATTAACCTTAACATTAAAAACATATTGAAACAAGTGGGTCAAGGACAGATATTTGTGGGTCTGTAACACGGTGAAAGTTCTTCTCCCTTGAAGCTTGTCTATATTTCAGTTTCATGTGAAATTCATTCCTGACAAAATGTTATCCTACAGCACAGTACAGTACTATACAGTACACTGTATAGTGCAGTACAAAACTACAATACAGTAAAAATACACAGCAGAGCAACATAATCATTCCTTTGTATCACAATACAGCACAGTACCATGCAACAAGGCTGAGTATTGTACAGCACAGTGTTGCACAGCGTATATGTTATATATAAACACATACATGATAGCAGGAATACATCACAACAACAAAATGTCTATGAATTAGTCACACAACCTGGGTACTAACACAGCCACACACAGACACAGGCACACATGTTGCACGCACACACACACTCTATTTATCTGGTCCAGAAAATTACCCCCACCCTCCACCCACCCAAAAATGTGTAAAAGAGGTGGTTTTTTTTTGTTTTTTTTTTGTTTTGTTTTTAATATACCATATATGTATACATGAACGGATCAGCTAGGCAGATATCAGAAAGGAAAGATGACGGAATGAAAATAAAATAAATCTATAAAATAGCCAAGAACAAAGAAAGAGAGCAACAGAAAAGAGGACAATTTTTAGCACAGATTTCCCAGGAGGAGATACTATTTATAACTTAAAGAGTCATGAGGGGACGCAATCTGCTGAAATTATTGATCTAATAAACTGACAGCGGCCGATTTTTATCATTCCACATCCTTTTCCTCCACCAGTTGTGCTGCGGCTGTCAACAAATTCAACAAAGATTTTCACTGTATTGGGCAATATTTTCTGAGTTTCTCTCACTTGTTCAACAACACTGCTCTCTTTTTTTATCACCTGTGTTTTCTGCTTGTCAACGAAATCGTACTTCATTCTTCATGAATTAAACCAAAACTTGGTACTAGTTTAGGCACTGATAATGCAGGAAGCATAGTAATACAAATATCATCACACATAACCAACAACAAAAGAATATATATATATCATTTTCATGGTTACGAAATTAGCACTCGCAAGTCTCCGTCACAGGTGGGCGCGCCAGTTCGGCAGCAAAATGCAAACCAGTGGCATCACCGACCCCGGCAATTTTCTTTGATTGTCTTTACTCATAAAACAAAAACAAACACCACACTCCACTTTCAAGTGCCTTTCGCACGCAAAACGCTCGTTCTGTAACCAACACGTTGGTTGGACTTTTAACTTACCACGCTGACAGAAAATATCTTGGGAGTGAGTCGTCTATTGGCTTATGCTGATTCCAAGGAATGAGACAAGATCCATTATTGATCGATCAGCCAGCGGTCGTGGGTCTACTTATGGCGCTAGGCCGCCATATTGTTTACGGAAGTAGCGCAATGGCACAAAACGGTGACGTAAAGCACAACTGGTGCACTTCACCAGGGCAGTGACCAATGTAAACGAATGGCACTTGTCGTGTTTGTTCAGGTATTTGGGGCCACTGGCAGTTAAGCTCCTCCTTAAACATTTGGGAATCATATCAAGCACGGAAGACTGGCTATTTAAACAGGTATCAGATCGGACTGTTGTCCCGTGTTTTCTTGTTCTTTTCACTTGTAATGGAATTCCGGCTTAACGATGTGTAAATCAATTTTTGGGGTTTATGTTGAAACTTCTTTTAAAGTACTACATGTATGCTTTCCTTATACATTCATGTCAGGATATAGCTACCCTCAATACACACACACACACACACACACACAGAGAGAGAGAGAGAGAGAGAGTACACATGTTGTGCATAGGTACACACACATGCATTCAAACACACATAAACTGGGAACAAAATGCATGTGCACACACAACAACTTTCATTTTAATGTCATGATACTTACCAGTTGAGAATATAACTCTGTGTGCTATGGTTGTTTTTTGTTGTTGTTTTTTATCATTAACCTGTTTGTTTGCATAAAATGGATAAATAAAGAATTTTCACAATGGATTGAGATGATTTGGAGTGAAGTCCTGCTCATGCCTGCCGGAGAACCCACTTAGAGTAGGACTAAGTTTTCATCCTCACTAATAGGTCTGTCGCTTTCTGTAGCTTGTTTTTCTTTCATCGCAACCCAACAAAAACGGCGTAAAAATCAAATTGATGATTGTGGCCGTCAACGCAGTGAAAGTGAAAGTGAAATGCGCAGCTGAAAAGCTTGTATTTTGTTGTTGTTACAGTGCTTAAATTGAAACTGCAAGGACAACAATGATGTTCAGTGCTTTATGTAGTAATGCAATATAATTGCAGAAATGAGTGAATGAAATTCATTTAAAACTAATGTCACAATTTTACCTCATCTCTTATTTTGTTCCAGCTGAGGCTTGCAGTCTGCACTTTACACCGAGATGAGAGTGCTAAGTAAACAGTCTCACTAAGCCATACTGACCACTCTACAGTGCAAACACAATCTCCTTTACAAACACCATGTCAGCCACCCGACGGGCCTCCTTAACGCGGGGGCGTTGGGGAAAGCTCAAAGCCCTCGAACAAGCAAAGCAGGCTGCCGCAGCCCCAGAAAACCAACCTGTCTCACAAAGAACACTGGACAGGGTAACAAAAGAGAGGGATGAGGCAAACAAAAAACTTGACGCTGCTGTCAAAGAGAACTCCAATCTGAAAACCCATCTCCGCAACGTAGCTAAAAAGGTGATGGATACTGCAAACCCAACTCCTTTTCTGTCTGGCACGGAGAAAGACCCGAGTGAAATTTCTGAGCAGGAGTTGATAGCATTGATTGGGACATTGCTACCTGTGGAGAAGAATGTGACGCTGGAATCGAGGATCGAGGAGCTGGAGACGAGGATCACCTTGCTGAGCGGGGAGCTGGGCAAACTGCTGAAGGTGAAGCTGAACGTGGAGACCAGGCTGAAAGAACTGGGATCCTGTCAGGATCTGGACACCGTGCAACAGGGTCTGAAGCAACTCTGGCTGGAAAGCTGTGAGTATTTGTGGATTTATATTTTTTGTCTTGTTGATGTTAACTGTATGTCAAAGTGTCAAACAGCTCTGGTTGGGAAGCAGTGAGTTTTTGTGGATTTAGATATATATATTTTTTGTTGTTGTTGTTGTTGTTGTTTTTTTGACAAAAACAGTGTGAAATAGCTCTGGTTGGAAAGCAATGAGTTTATTGGATTTATGTTTTTTGTCTTGTTGATGTAAACTGTGTCAAAGTGTGAAACCGCTCTGACTGGAAAGCAGTGAGTTTTTTAGTGGATTTATGTTTTTTTTATATTGTTGATGTGAACTGTGCGTCAAAGCATCAAACAGCTCTGGCTGGAAATCAGTGAATTTAGTGGATTTTTTTTTTTTTTTTTTTTTGTCTTGTCAATGTTAACTGTATGTCAAAGTGTTGAACAGCTCTGGTTGGAAATCAGTGAATTTAGTGGATTTGTATTTTTTGTCTTGTCGATATAAACTGTGTATCAAAGTGTGAAGCAACTCTGGTTGGAAAGCAGTGAGTTTATTGGATTCATATTTTCTTTTGTCTTGTTGATAATAACTGTGTGTCAACAGCTCTGGTTGGGAAGCAGTGAGTTTTTGTGTGTGTGTTTTTTTTGGGGTTTTTTTGTTTTTTTTGTGTGTTTTTTTCCAACAAAAACAGTGTGAAATAGCTCTGGTTGGAAAGCAGTGAGTTTATTGGATTTATGTTTTTTGTCTTGTCAACATAAACTATGTGTCAGAATTTGATATCTTCTTTTGTCATACTGACATGAACTGAAAAGAATAATAAAATATACATATATTACTCTGGGTATGGCATTATCATCATCAGTATCATCATTATTATCATTATTATAAAATAGTCTTCAAAGTTACTTTTATATTCCGTTAGTTTTTGTGATATTTCACTGATCTTCATCAAGTTTTATATTTTGTTTTAACTGTGTTCCTATACTATACCTGAAACCATACCTGTATATATATATGTATGCTGTAACCTTACTATGTGTGTGTGTGTGTGTGTGTGTGTGTGTGTGTGTGAACATATTATTGCTTTAAAGGCTGCATACATCTGAAACTGAAATTTCTAACAGAAATCAGTTTCACTTACCTTATGATATATATTTCAGTTTGTCATCATTTATATTGCCATACACTATTTTTATGTGTACACTGTTTACCCTCCGCACAGACACAGTCTCTCATCACATTTCTCAGTTCTGTCTTGTTTTCATTGTGTTTTGTTCCGATTGGCCTTCGTTTCTACACACACACGTGTGAGTGTGTGTGTGTGTGTGTGTGTGAGTGTGTGTGTGTGCGCACGCACACACACAATGAGTTTCTTCTGAAAGAAGTGTGGTCTATGTTATTTTATTATTGTTATTTGTTTGGGTTTTTTATAGTCTCCACACACACACACACACACACACACACACACACACACACACACACACACACACACACACACACACTGTTAAACACACATACATGCTCAAACACACATACAAGCACAAGCACAAACACACACTATGACATCACTTTAGTGAATAGACGCTAAGCTACTACTACTACTACTACTACTACTAATAATAATAATAATAATGTACATTTGTATTGTGCCCTTTCTCTCTGAGAGCTCAGGGCACTTTACATGAAAGAGAAATGTTAAATTTACATTAATCATTCATGACCACCCCCAACACACACTCTCCCTTTCCCACTCTCCATACATCCAAAGTGAGCTGACATGGTTGGTGTTGGAGAACAAGGAAGCTGAGAGTGCTTAAAGATAGGTTTTTAAATGATGAGTTTTTAGTGATGAGCGAAAAGCAGAAAGAGAATCAGATGCACAGAATCAGATGAGGAAGGTTGTTCCAGATGTGAGGAGCAGCAAAGAAGAAAGAACGTTCACCATAGGTTCTCGATTTGACTTGAGGAAGTTTCAAAAGGTAACAGTCAGAGGAAGAGCGGAGATTTCTTGCAGGAGTGTAAACACTGATAAGGTCAGAAAGGTATGTAGGTCCTGTGGGGGTGGAAAGCAGAATAGCAGAGACACGCAACTTTGTATTTAATTCTCGCTTCAATGGGGAGCCAATGTGGAGTGTGGAAGTGAGGAGAAATGTGATCAGTATGTGGGACTCAGAGTAATGGCCAATACACACACACATACACACAAACACAGACACACGTCATGTCAACGGAACTGGATAAATAACCGATTCATCATCAGCATACACTGGCCTAAATATTATTCACTGTTTCACACTGGTTGCTGCATTTCATCTCCAGGTACAACCAAGCTGTTTGCTGGGGAGTCATTCAAACTGAAAGACGTTGACAGCAGTCAGGATGAGCAGGGCTCTTCATCTGAAACCCCAAACCACAACTCCATCCCTCCCTCCGTTCAGATCAATCTGGAGCGAGTGGACATAGCAGCAGTGAGTAGTAATTGTGTTGTGTTCTATTATGTTGTGTTGCATTGCCTTGCATTGCATTGCATTGTATTGCATTGCATTGTACTGTACTGGGTTGGGTTTTGTTGTGTTATGTTGTGTTGCATTGCCTTGCATTGCATTGTATTGCATTGCATTGTACTGTACTGGGTTGGGTTTTGTTGTGTTATATTGTGTTGCATTGCCTTGCATTGCATTGTATTGCATTGCATTGTACTATACTGGGTTGGGTTTTGTTGTGTTATGTAGTATTGTATTGCATTGCTTTGTATTGTGTTACTTTTTGTCACAACAGACTTCTCTCTGTGAAATTTCTCCCGGAGAGAGCATGTTACCACATTGCAGCGCCACCCATACATTTTTTCCCGTCTGTGAGCGTTGTTGTTGTTGTCTATTGTCAGAAAAACAGACTTTTGTCTGAAAAAAAAAAAAGTTCCATGGACAACCCTTTTGTTGCCTTGGGTTCTTTAATGCATGCTGCACACAGGTTCATCTTCTCACCTGAAAGACCAGCAATCAGACCACCACTCAAGGTCTCGTGTAGGGTATTGGAGGGATTAAAAATCATGGTCCATCGATGGGACTCAGACACTCGCTTCCTAATCAGGCGTGTCACCGCTAGACCTTAGTCAGGTGGCCCAGCAGTTATGCACCCAGCTTATTTCATGTTTTGGTTAGGCATTGACTGGCGCAATAGCCAAATGGTTAAAGTGTTGGACTTTCAATCTGAGTGTCTGGGGTTCAGATCTCGGTGTCGCCTGGTGGGTAAAGGGTGGAGGTTTTTCTGATCTCCCAAGTCAACATATGTACAGACCTGCCAGTGCCTGAACCCCCTTCGTGTGTATACGCACGCAGAAGATCAAATACGCACATTAAAGATCCTGTAATCCATGTCAGCGTTCAGTGGGTTATGGAAACAAGAACATACTCAGCATGCACACCCCCGAAAACGGAGTATGGCTGCCTACATGGTGGGGTAAATAAACAAAAACGGTCATACACGTAAAATGTTACATGTTTGTCTGAGTGTGTATGTGTGCATGCCTGAAATATGATTGAACGACACAGGAATGGCAGCCGTCAGTTAGCTCTACCCAGGTTGGCAGCCTGTTGAGTAAATGACCCTGTGTCTCTAAAGCACTTAGAGCTTGGTCTCCGACCGAGGATAGGCGCTATATAAGTATCCATATCAATCAATCAATCAGTCTGCTCCTTTCGTTTGTTTAGCAGATGCGTTGTAGTGTAACATATCAATAGTGGATCATATCGCATGCTTTTACGCCTCCTTGAAACCTTGAAACTGAAACTTGTTGTTACAATTGTTGTTATGTCTCTTCTTATTTGTGTTCTAATCGTTGTTATTTGGATTGTTCTGATCATTGTTATTGTCATGGTTTTAATCTTTTTTATTTATTTTCATTGTTCTTATCATAGTTATTGTCATTGTTCTTATCAGTGTTACTGTCATTGTTACTTATCATTGTTGCTGTCATTGTTCTTATCATTGTTGCTGTCATTGTTCTGGTTATTGTCATTGTTCTGATCATTGCCATTGTTGCTGTCATTGTTCATTGTTCTTATCATTGTTGCTGTCATTGTTCTGATCATTGCCATTGTTGCTGTCATTGTTCATTGTTCTTATCATTGTTGCTGTCATTGTTCTGATCATTGCCATTGTTGCTGTCATTGTTCATTTTTCTTACCATTGTTGCTGTCATTGTTCTTATCATTGTTGCTGTCATTGTTCTGATCATTGCCATTGTTGCTGTCATTGTTCATTTTTCTTACCATTGTTGCTGTCATTGTTCATTGTTCTTATCATTGTTGCTGTCATTGTTCTGATCATTGCCATTGTTGCTGTCATTGTTCATTGTTCTTATCATTGTTGCTGTATTTGTTCTAATCATTGTTACTGTTGTTGTTCTAAGTATTGTTACTGGCATTGTTCTAATCATAATTATTGTCATTGTTACTGGCATTGTTCTAATCATAATTATTGTCATTGTTACTGGCATTGTTCTAATCATAATTATTGTCATTGTTACTGGCATTGTTCTAATCATTGTTACTGGCATTGTTCTAATCAGTGTTACTGTCATTGTTCTAATCATTGTTATTGGCATTGTTCTAATCATTGTTATTGGCATTGTTCTAATCAATGTTAATGGTATTGTTCTAATTGTTATTGGCATTGTTTTAATCATTGTTATTGGCATTGTTCTAATCATTGTTATTGGCATTGTTCTAATCAGTGTTACTGGCATTGTCATATCATTGTTACTGGCATTGTTCTAATCAGTGTTATTGGCATTGTTCTAATCAGTGTTACTGGCATTGTCATATCAGTGTTACTGTCATTGTTCTAATGATTGTTATTGTCATTGTTCTAATCATTGTTACTGTTATTATTCTGAATGTTGTTACTGTCATAGTTCTTTTCATTGATATCACTGTTCTAATCATTGTTACTGTCATTGTTCTGGTTATTGTTACTGTCATTGTTCTAATCATTGATACTGTCATTGTTCTGATGATGGTTACTGTCATTGTTCTAATGAAGGTTCCTGTTATTGTTGTATTCATTGTTTTTGTCATTGTTCTGATCATTGTTACTGTCATTGTTCTAATCATTGTTACTGTCATTGTTCTAATAATATTTACTGTCATTGTTGTATTCATTGTTTTTGTCATTGTTCTGGTCATTGTTACTGTCATTGTTCCGATCATTGTTACTGTCATTGTTACTGTCATCGTTCCGATCATTGTTACTGTCATTGTATTCATTGTTTTTGTCATTGGTCTGATCATTGTTATTGTCATTGTTCCGATCATTGTTACTGCATTGTTCTGATCATTGTTACTGTCATTGTATTCATTGTTTTTGTCATTGTTCTGATCATTGTTATTGTCATTGTTCCGATCATTGTTACTGCATTGTTCTGATCATTGTTACTGTCATTGTATTCATTGTTTTTGTCATTGTTCTGATCATTGTTATTGTCATTGTTCTGATCATTGTTACTGTCATTGTATTCATTGTTTTTGTCATTGTTTTGATCATTGTTACTGTCATTGTTGGAATCATTGTTACTGTCATTGTTGTTCTTATCCCCCTGCCCCCACCCACCCCAGCCGGGCCAAGCCAAGAAGGCAGGAGACACCCACATCAAGAACATGCAGCCTGATCTTCGGCAGCTGGTGATTCAGGACCTCAGTCTCTACAAGGGCAACGGTAAGATCGACCAAACACTGCAGACCTTCTCTCTCACTTTGACTGCCACCATCACTATCATCATCATCACCATCATCATCATTGTCCTTGTCACATTGATTAATGTAACTCACTGTTGGCTGGTTTGCCTGCTTCATCCATTCACTCCCCTCAGTGCAAACAAACCTTGGCTGGTTAACTTGTCCTCAGAAAGAAAAAAACAGATCTCAGCACATCACTCTTGTTTTGCAATCTCTTCACTGGCTCCCTGTCTGACACAGAATAATTACAACATTTTCACTCTCTGTCATACCCAGTTTCAAACACTCAACTGTTGGCCGCCGTTCTTTCTCTGTCTCTGGACCTTGTAATTGGAATGAACTTCATCTTTCACTTCGTCAGGTCTCCACACTCAGCTCTTTCAAGTATGGCCTTAAAACCCACCTCTTCCCAAAATAGCCTCCCTTCCCTGGCTCTTCCTTGTCTTCAGTTTTTTGTTTGTTTTTGGTTGTGTTTTTTTGTTGTTGTTTTTGTTTTGTTTTGGGTTTTTTGGTTTTTTCTCCAGTTTTAGAGTTATGCATGTGTTTGAATGACTGGTGCAAAAACTCTTTGATTTGTCTCTGCACAAGATTCAGCACTATATAATAATAATAATAATCAATGCATAAACAAAATATTAGTCTGCCCCATTCTGTGTGTGTGGCTCTCTTCACCTCCGTACCCTTTTTCGCTCTCAACAGTCAGCTTCAGGTCCGCTCTGTTTCCCAGATTCAAACACTCCACAATCGGCCAACGCTCTTTCTCCGTTTCTGGACCTGGTGCTTGGAGCAATCACCCACTTTCTCTTCTCTGTCAGATCCCTGCTCTCTGCTCTTTCAAGTCTGGCCCTAAAGCCTACCTCTTCCCAAAGTAGCTCCTCCCTACTCCCCCTTCTTCCATCCATCGTATCTCCAAGCTTTCTGTCTGCATGTGTTTATAAAGGTTTGTCTTTCATTCTTTTCTTTCAGGGATATGCGTTCATGTGGAAAGCTGGGTGTGAAAACACTTTGATAGTTTAACTCTGTATGATCCAATTTTCACCACTGAACAGGGTTCGAGGACCCATTTCGGATTAGTGTTGTGTCCTGTGGAAAGACACTTACTGTACTCTGATTTTCCTCACTCCACCCAGGTGTGAATGGGTATTTGAGTTATAAGAGTACATTCATATAGAGATTTCACACCTCTCAAAGTGCTTTGCAATAGCATGTCAGTCAGATACAAAGTACACAAGAGCACACACACACACACACACACACACACACACACACACACACACACATGAAGGCACACACACACACATGAAGGCACACACACACACACACACACACACACATGAAGGCACACACACACACACACACACACACACACAAACAAACAAATCCATAGAATTCATATATGGAATGGAATGCTTTGATTATGAAGAGACTTCTTGAAAAGGAATGCTTTTAAATTTGTTTTGTAAATGAGTAAGAGACTGAGACCGGCAGAAAAAGGCAGTGTATTACAGGGTTTGCACAACTGGAGATCTTGGTTTCATTCTGTTCAATATTCAACCCAAATGTTGTTGTCTTTTTTCAAAATATCTCCTCCAGGTGCTGACTGGCGCCTGATGGCGGAGCGTGTGGGAGTTCCAGGCTCTCTGGTCAGCACCTGGCAGCAGATGAAGCTCTCGCAGCCAATGAAAAACGTGCTGGGTGTGTGGGCCACCTCACCGGGGGCAACCGTGCGAATGCTTCACCGCCACCTGGTGTCTCCGCAGATGAGGTGTGTCATGCTGGCAAAGCGAATCAGTGATTACTACGAGGTCTGACGTCAGCTGTTTCAACGTCACATAGAGATTTGTGTGTCATGCTGGCAAAGCGAATCAGCGATTACTACGAGGTCTGACGTCAGCTGTTTCAACGTCACACAGAGACTAGGTGTGTCATGCTGGCAAAGCGAATCAGCGATTACTACAAGGTCTGACGTCAGCTGTTTCAACGTCATGCAGAGAAAAGTCATTGTGAACACCATCCAGTGATATTACTTTCTTACTCATGCCCTTCATCCCTGAATAAACATTGATTACTATGAGGTCAAGAACAAGCTGTTTCAATGACATGCAAAGAATGTCAAAGTGTCATCCTGTTTGCGAAATCTTTTGTTTGTTATTGCAAATTTAGTAAAACACAACCAAACAATATATTGTATTGTATTACTCTTTTTGTCATAACAGATTTCTCTGTGTGAAATTTGGGCTGCTTTCCCCAGGGAGAGCGCAGTGCATCGCTACACTGGAGAGTGCCACCCATTTTTTGTATATTTTTCTGCTTGCAATTTTATTTGTTTTCCTATTGAAGTGGATTTTTTTTTTTTTTTTTTTACATAATTTTTCCAGGGTAAACCCTTTTGTTGCCATGGGTTTTTTTATGTACACTAAGTGCATGCTGCTCATGGGACCTCAGTTTATCATCTCATCCAAATGACTAGCAACCAGACCACCACTCAAGATCTAGTGGAGGGGGAGAAAATACTGGTGACTAGGATTCAAACCAGTGCTCTCAGATTCTCTTGCTTCCTAGGCAGACATTTTACCACTGGGCCAACACTCCACATAAAGAACAGAGAATTTTCAGAAAGATCTGAACAAGAAGGATAGAATAGAACAATATGAACTTTCCATGGAGTCAAAACAGTCAGAATTCCATAGAAACTGGTGTCCATGCTAAAAGTTTGTTTGACGTGACTTGTGAATTTTCTTTTCTATGCATTATTTATCTAAAAGAAATTGTATTTATTTGTGCTTGATTCTGCCTTGTATGTGTGACCGTGTCCAGCCTGCCAAATTGATACTTCTATATGTCGACTGAAGATTTACATTTCTCCTGCTATATGTATATATAAAAGCATAATTGTTTATATATATGTAATATTATACGAACGAGATTTTTTTGTCTTTAAAAGAAAAAAGTTATGTCGTTGTCTTTTTCACTTTTGATTCAACAAACTGCAGTTAGCAATGTTGACAGTGGCAGTTCATGTTTCCATGCCTTGATGTGAATAAGTCAAACAAGGGCATTGATGTTAAATGTATTTTTACCATTTGAAAATTTGGTCCATGGTTTTTTTGTTTTGTTTTTTTAATTATTACGTATAATGTTCATTACATTTATGATGTTACATGTTAAGTAATTACACTCTACCCCCCCCCCCCCTGCAACCCCCTTACCCCCCCACACACACCCTCTTCACCTCCCAAATGTATGATGTTGTAGTGTTTTAATGTGTTATCACTCTATACGCGCACATATAGGAATCTGTGGCCCGGTTGCTGTCATTAACCCCTTGACTGCTGAACGTTGGTGAAATGAAATCAGTGTGATGTGAGTTTGAAGTGCATCAGCTACTTCTTGAGTACTCTAAAGTGATGTCATTGATTTTGCCAAACAAAAGTGATGCCATCCCCAAGAGGAACAAGTCCAGATAAACACTGGTGACTGTCATCCTGACCCGTAACCTCAGTCTTACCTCAGCTAGTTAACAGCCTTTCACTGACAAGTGTACTTGTCAGCTGCAGTCAAGGGGTTAAACAGTTTTAATGGCTGGTCCTGTTTGTTCCACTTCCCCTACACTCCCCCATTCCTCCCCACACACACACACTTTTAAAAAAAAATTTTTAAAGCTTTGAGATGGCGTTTATTCATGCATTTGTGCACAAATCAGGACACACACTAGAATTCACTTTGCATGTATGGGGAATGAGAGAGAGGTGTGTGGGGAATGAGAGAGAGGTGTGTGGGGAATGAGAGAGAGGTGTATGGGGAATGAGAGAGAGGTGTGTGGGGAATGAGAGGTGTATGGGGAATGAGAGAGAGGTGTGTGGGGAATGAGAGGGGAATAAGAGAGAGGTGTATGGGGAATGAGAGGTGTGTGGGGAATGAGAGAGAGGTGTGTGGGGAATGAGAGAGAGGTGTATGGGGAATGAGAGGTGTGTGGGGAATGAGAGGTGTATGGGGAATGAGAGAGAGGTGTGTGGGGAATGAGAGAGAGGTGTATGGGGAATGAGAGAGAGGTGTGTGGGGAATGAGAGAGAGGTGTATGGGGAATGAGAGAGAGGTGTGTGGGGAATGAGAGAGAGGTGTGTGGGGAATGAGAGGTGTATGGGGAATGAGAGAGAGGTGTGTGGGGAATGAGAGGTGTGTGGAGAATGAGAGAGAGGTGTGTGGGGAATGAGAGAGAGGTGTGTGGGGAATGAGAGGTGTGTGGGGAATGAGAGAGAGGTGTGTGGAGAATGAGAGAGGTGTATGGGGAATGAGAGAGAGGTGTGTGGGGAATGAGAGAGAGGTGTATGGGGAATGAGAGAGAGGTGTGTGGGGAATGAGAGAGAGGGGAAAGGGGGGCAGGGAATGGGGGGAAGAGAGAAAGAGAGTGGCCATGAGTGGTTTACGTCATTTGTAACTTTTTCTTTCATGCAAAGCTCCCTGAGCTCTTAGAGAGAAAAGGTGCTATACAAGTGTACATTATTATTATGATGAAAATATCCATGTAGCTGAAAAGTACGGGTAAAGCATGTGGTGTTATGTTTGACAGAATGATACTTATCCCTTTGATGCTGATTCAATGTGTTTAAATTATCAACAGTGTTAGTTTTCAGTGAATATTGTGGCAGGGAACCTGTATGATGGGTAATATAGTGTACATGTTGTTTCAAAACACCGACAGTTATTTAAATGGTCATTTGAAAAGGCTTGAACATAATGGTTGTAATTACAGTTATGACAGTATGATATTTCTGTCAGATTATTTTTTGATGTGTGTTAGCATCTTGTCCTATTCTTAAGTGTGTGTGTGTGTGTGTGTGTGTGTGTGTGTGTGAGAACTTTGTCTCACTGACAATGCACACAAATGTATAAAAATCATGTGATAGCCGTACAGCTTCTTCCCCAAAACTAATCGATTGCATGCTCTATTCTATGATAGCATATGACATTTTTGGTCAAAGTTCATGTTCATTTTTGTCATAGCTGTAATTGATATATGCACACAAATGTATAAAAATCATGTGATAGCAATACAGCTTCCACCCCCCCATCCCCTCCAAAAAAAAACTAATTGATTACACACTCTATCCTGTGATAACACATGACATTTTTTGGCCAAAGTTCATGTTCATTTTTTTCATAGCTGTAATTAATGATGTAGTGTAGATTTTTATGTCAGTTTTTATCAAAGCTTTAAGAGTTGATACATGCTTGATGAATGATAGTTTATGGTATCATTGCCATAGTTAATATTTTTTTGTCACAGCTTTCAATGTTGATGCAACTCAAGCAATATTGAAGCAATGCTGCAAATGTTGTATGGCTGGCATAAAAAATCTACCCATATGTTTTATGATTGGGCTTTTTCATGCAGGTGAAGATTTGAGTTATAAAATTCTATGCTGGTGTTAAGGTGTTTGTGACATGCTCTTATGCATGCATGCATTTGTGTGTATGCTTATGCATGCACATGTGCTTTGTTTACATGTTCATGTTGAGGGCGGAGTGGTGGTGAGTTCATTTCTTTCCCCTTATTTACTTTTGATATTGCCATGGACCTTTTGTTTGTTTTGTATTTTTGTCTTATTTCATGTGTTTTGGATGCTTTTGTGTGGTTTGAATATTGTGTGCAATACAAACTGGTTTTGGTGACTCTATGTGCTGTGGTAGTTATGCTGTAAAAGATACAAAAAATACACCATAAAAAAAAAACAACTTGTGAAACTGAAATTGTTTTTGCATGTGCATGTCCGTGCATGTGTGTGTGTGTTTCTTCTTTTTGGCGTTCACAGCTACATCATCAGTCCAGCTCTGGCGATGAATGATGATGTTTTCTCCAGCTCTTCGTGGCTGCCATATAGTTTGATCGTGAGTGAAGTGTCGACAGGCCACACCTCTTGTCTTGCCTGTTTGTACAGGGGGCAGTTTTGGAGAATGTACTATGCTGTCTGGTCTTCCTGTCCACAGGGACAGGTGGGTGATGGTACCAGCTTTAGTTTTCGGTACATGTGGTTGTTCAGTCTGTTGTGACCAGTGCCAAGTCTCACCAGTACACTTTGCTGCTTTCTGGGTAACGTGTGATAGTCGTCCCTGGTTGTTACAGTGCCGTCAGTGCCCTGATGATGGACCTCATATCACTGAAGTTGACGATATTGTTGGGTTGCTCCCCCAAGGCTCCCTTCTTGGCCAGCCCTTCAGCCTGCTCATTCCGAGACTCCGCAATGGGCCAGGATCCACTTGTGGACCACCCGTCTGCTACTTGCCACTTTCTGTAGCACTGCCGACAAGAGTGATGGTTTGTTGTCATCAAAGGCTTGCAGCACTGACAGAGCGTCTGTAAGGAAGACATCTTGGCTACAGTCATTGTCTTAGTCCTAAATCATGGAGGTGGTCTGCATGAGTGTTTCAGTCTGTACATGATATTTGGTGCTGTGATTGCCAGTGGCGACAGGGACAGCAGCTGTCTTTCCTTCAGGGGAGCGCACAGTGATGCCTGCATCCCCACTGGCCACAGCGTTAGTTGCTGATATGTCAGTGTATGTGTGGATCCACGCTTCCTGTGGGAATTTATCAGCTATCATGGCCAGCATGAGGGACTGCTTCACTGAATAGCTATGTGTGTCACCTTAGAGGAGCGTGTTGAAGACCTGGAAGTCAGTCTGGTTGGTTGCCCAAGGTTCTGGCATTTCTGATGATCACATGGGGAGTACATCCTGTGGCAGCTGTTTCTGGTATTGTCAGGACAGCCGTTCACTTTCATGGACAAAGGTACTCCTGTTAGTCTGTTCTTGGTCTGTATTTTTTTTCATGGGAGATCATGAAAATACTTGGACTTTTCCACTTGTACCATGATTTTGACTTCTCTCTGCTGGTTGGAAACTTGGATGCCTGAAAGATTTCCAGTTTCTCTGATTGGCATTGACCTCATCGCACCAGTGATGATAGGCAGTGCCTGGTTCTGGACTTTGTCAAGTGCTTGCTGGTTTGTCTTTGCAGTTGTTGCCCATGCTGTGGCGCCATGTTCAAGATGGCGTCTTACTGTTCCCTGATATGCTGTTTTCGGTATCCTCTCATTGACTCCCCAGATGGTACCTTCTAGTTTGCACAGAATTGCAGAATTGCCAGCATGCACCTGCCTTTTGCCTCTGCCTTGGTGATGTGGAGTTTCAAGATCAGCCGTCTGTCAAAGTTGACTCCAAGGTAGGGTGCTTCATCATCCTCTCTCACCAGCGTTTCGCCCATGGTAACGGAGCCTGCTTTCTGTTTTGGTGACAAGGTGAAGAGGGTGTGGATGACTTGTTAACAGCAACACACCATTCCTCAGCCCTGTTGTTACAGAGTGTGTCTTTGAAAGTACATGTTTCAGTGCATGTGCTTTCAAAGCATAAGTGTGAAAATGTGTGTGTGTATTTGAACAAACACACAGTGTAAACAGACTTTTCCAAAATTGGAAAGCACACACACACACGTTAAAACACTTACATGCAGTTTTTTTTCCACCCGAGCAGTTGTTTTTTTTTTTCCATCTCTACTACTCTAATGCAGCTTATTGTGAAAACATGCGAAACTAAACAACGAACGAAACACACACTGACCCTCACTGAACAATACACCCCACACTGCCTCTCACTGAACAATACACCACACTGCCTCTCGCTGAACAATACACCACACTGCCTCTCGCTGAACAATACACCACACTGCACACTGCCTCTTGCTGAACAATACACCACACTGCCTCTCGCTGAACAATACACCACACTGCCTCTCACTGAACAATACACCCCACACTGCCTCTCACTGAACAATACACACCACACTGCCTCTCACTGAACAATACACCACACTGCCTCTCGCTGAACAATACACCCCACACTGCCTCTCACTGAACAATACACCACACTGCCTCTCACTGAACAATACACCCCACACTGCCTCTCACTGAACAATACACCACACTGCCTCTCACTGAACAATACACCACACTGCCTCTCACTGAACAATACACCACACTGCCTCTTGCTGAACAATACACCACACTGCCTCTCACTGAACAATACACCCCACACTGCCTCTCACTGAACAATACACCCCACACTGCCTCTCACTGAACAATACACCACACTGCCTCTCACTGAATACACCACACTGCCTCTCGCTGAACAATACACCACACTGCCTCTCACTGAACAATACACCACACTGCCTCTCACTGAACAATACACCCCACACTGCCTCTCACTGAACAATACACCACACTGCCTCTCGCTGAACAATACACCACACTGCCTCTCACTGAACAATACACCCCACACTGCCTCTCACTGAACAATACACCCCACACTGCCTCTCACTGAACAATACACCCCACACTGCCTCTCACTGAACAATACACCCCACACTGCCTCTCACTGAACAATACACCACACTGCCTCTCGCTGAACAATACACCCCACACTGCCTCTCACTGAACAATACACCCCACACTGCCTCTCAGTCCAACAAATCCAAAATCCGTTGACAAATTCACATGATCCAAAAAAAATTTTTGTTTTATTGCAAGCTGCAAAGGAATGATAACCAATACGGTCATAAAATCATAAACATATTCTTTCAACAGATGTGACGTAGACAGATGACGAGTGCTAATGATGCTGACTGACGCCTTCCACACAGGAAGCTCATGGCGTTTACAATAAAAGTTACACATACATAAGTATACATGCATTCACATAATTACGACAGACCATACACAAGCAAGCTTGTGCACACACAAACACGCCACTTAGCAAGCATGTGTACACACAAACACACCACCTCTTGGTTAGGAAACCTAGATGGTTATGAATGACCAGAAGGTATGCCGGCCTTTGTATGTGTGCAGCAATGCAGATTGCGCTAGGATGTGCAGCATTAGAGTGACCCTCTGAAGGTGGTTTGGGACCTCCAAGACTGTAAACTTTGCAGATGCCTGGATCTGTGTGAGAGAGAGAGAGAGAGGGTACTGATTATACTGAATTTACTTTTGCTTAAAAATAAAACAAAATCAACTCATTGCCGCCAAGTTTCTGTGTGAATTACACTCCTCAGCTCCAAGTATCTTGGACTCGACACTATCAGTCACATGACTCGGTTTGTGTCGAAACAAAACAGTGAATTTGTTCATTTCAAACTCGGTCATGGGGGGGATGGTTCATCAATTTCCTTTTGTGCAGGAAAGTTGACTGCAGATGTCATGCTTTGTTACAATGTGAACTAAAGATGCCTATGGCAGCAAAAGAGTTAATTAAAAAATATATATATATATATCTTGATGTAATAAAATAACACAGAACATTACCACACAGTAACACAATACAGCTGGGTATAATGAAATAAAATAATACAATGAAACCAAATGAAACAACAAATAACATTACAATACAATAAAGTAGTACAGCACAGTGCACTGTGACACAACATGAATTACGACACAAGATATAATGCTGCAATCTGCTGTCATGCAAAATGAAACATTGATTTTTTGCTTTTTTCCCCCCCCCCACAGATTGTTTTCCCTCTTTTTTTTTTCAAAATGTGTGAATATAGAATAAAACACTACAACACAATACCCTTCAAAGGAGTGTAATTGGAATGGCAACATGTACCAAAAATATAGAAAGGCAAACAAACAAAAAATCACACACACACAAACACTCACACACAACACACACACACACAATCACCCTCCCCATCACACAATGAAACTAACACAGACACATTAAGCGCTTTCACTGGTGGTAACAGTTATCCTGGAAGAGCTGGGAAAGGGGTGGAACATCTGCAGCACTGCACAGAACACCACCACAAGCACAGCACAGGAAAATCAAGGACCTAGAGAGCTAAGTATTCAAACCTTCAACCATTCCACACTCACATCCACACCCAACTGCAGAATTTACCAGATAATGTGCACACACACACACACACACACACACACACACACACAGCCTGAGAGGTTGACAAAGAGAAAGAAAAAGGCGACAGCGAAAGACCTCACATCTTACAATGAAAAAAAACAACCCACCATCAATTACACAGGTCACAAATCTTGCTTTAATTCATGGATTTTTCTCACTGTTTTGACTAGAGTCAAGCTTACATTTAATAAGCAGTCGCATATCAGATTCTGAGCACACATAATCAATTTAATCCAGTCAGCGGAAGTTCAGATCTGGTATTCCAGGTTTTGAATAGGAACGACGAACAAACAAACAAAAGAGAGGGAGAAAAGAACAAAAAAGGGTGAGAATGAGTGAGAGAAAGAGAGTGACAGACAGACGGAGATATGCACACACATCAAGAAAACAGATTCACGTAAACACCATTGCCCTTCCCAGATGGTTTTCAAGTTTCATTTTTGGAAGAAACATTTAACCTTTTTTGATTTTTGCGCTGCAGTTTGCACAGACGATGCAGAACTATTTATTTTTTAACTTTGATCCCTGAGACCAGTCATGTCCAACTCCCTGTGAGTAAATAATCTTCTCATCAACAGTTTTTAAAGAATCAGAAACTGATCACAGCTCAGTCACAGTTTAACACACACACACACACACACACACACACAAATAAATGTTAAAAAAAAAAAAAAAACAATCAGAAAAAGAAAACACTTGAGGGCAAATGCACATAGTTTGAATCTGCCAGCAAAAATATTTATGCATATTTTTTGGTTTCTTCATCTGATTCGGGGGAGGGGAGGGGAGGTTTCGGGGGTGAGTGGGGAAAGGGCCACAGCTGTCATCACCATGCTAAGAACAAAGAAAAAACAAACAATTTCTTCTTTGTATACTATCCAAAAATCATCTCTTTGTATACTATTCAAATCATTTCTTTGTATATTATCCAAATTGTTTCTTCTTTGCATATTATCAAAACCATTTCTTCTTTGTATATCATCCAAAAATCATCTCTTTGTACAAATATTATCCAAATCATTTTTTTTTGTATATTATCCAAATTGTTTCTTCTTTGTATATTATCAAAACCATTTCTTCTTTGTATATCATCCAAAAATCATCTCTTTGTATATTATCCAAAACATCTCTTCGTTGTATATCATCCAAACCATTTCTTCATTTCTTTTATCCAAATCCTTTAAATATACAACAGAGTGTGGTCATGCATGATTAAAAACGCTGTTTTCTCACACTGACCTGTCCACAATGAGTGTCCTCCCCTTCCTTTAATCTACAGGGTTCACAAAAAGTTAAGGACCACTGGTGAAATGATGCTGAATTTTTGGCAAACAGTGGTATGTGTAGCTAATGTCATGAGCATTACTCATCACCAGGAGAGCTTTCTTCCACAAGCACTTCCTTTTTTTTTTCTTTTTAATTTTAAATAACAACAGCTGTTGTTTATACATCACTGAAAAAATGTACATTTTTTCTTGTTGACTAAAACATTGATTTTTTCAAGCGCATTTTCCCCACTGTTCATAGTGCAGGTGTGCTTTAAAACAGCCATTCATGTACTGAATGAGAGACCTGCAGCAGGCAATGTGCAGCCAGCATAATTTTAACAATTTCTGGATTTTTCTACCTTTTTTAATTTTTTTTAATTTTAACTCTTTCGCCACCAAGTTTCTGTGTGAAAAAAGCTCCCCAGCACCAAATATTTGAGAAACATTGCTCTCAGTCACAGGCTTTGGTTCATGTCAAAACAACACAGTGGACTTGTTCACTTCAAACTGGGTCAGGGGGCAAAGGTTAGTCGTTTGATTGGCGGGAAACTGGCTGCAGCTGTAAAGCTATGTCACAATGTGAAAAATGTTCTTATCAACATGACCCCTCGATGTCGACAAAAGTTGCCTATGGCGGTGCACTGTCTAGTCAACAAAAGTCGATATGGCAGTGAAGGAGTTAAAACATACCTGCTCTCACGAAATGGTCCTGAACATTTGATGAAGTCTGTCCATGTGTTTTCATGATGCAGCCTGTCCCGTTTTCCTCTTTTCAACCATGAGGTTTATAGATGAGTTTTTGTGATCCAAAACACTCCCTTGTGTTATAAAAATGAACATTTTTTTTTTTTTTACTTTAACCATTTCCCAACTGTCCTTCTGAAGTTTCAGAGATGAGCCCAGCATTCAGAAATACCTTTTCAGTGAGCAGAAGTTAGAATTTTGTGAAATGTTTTCTGAACGCTTGGCAAGACACAATGCATAAAGTATCACTGTTATTTTTCATATGGTATAATAGTACGTGCAACGACTGTCAGTGCTTCTGAAATCAAACTGCAAGTCAATGTTACAAAACACCCAACACTGCCACACATGTGTGCTTGCATACACATGCATGCATTTGCACATCCACACAATAAAGATTTTTTGAGATTGCACCCACACTTGCATACATCTAGCCACAGAGCTATGTATATACTAAAAAAAAATTATCAAAAAACCCACACTCACACATGTGCAGAAATGAAAACACATAGACTGGCTTTCTCAAAAGTGTGCGCGCACACACACACACACACACACACACACAGCCACAAACACACCACACATACCCTTGATATAAAAACCACCACTAAAAGATGAATGACTCAATGTCTCCACACACACGGTGACATGTGCTGTCACACTCAGTGCCTCCAGCAGTAGTCACCATGACTGCTGTCCACAGGAGGAACCATGAACAAAATGTTCCACAGTCTCCAACAAAGCTTTACCCTGAAACAATGGAAGAAAGGTTGTTGCTGTTGGGTTTTTTTCAACAGGTGTCTAACAAAGAACAAAGTGCAACATCCCCCTGATTTGTCCTGAGCAGTGGGTGTGAGGTCAGTCACAGCTGGTTAGCGTCGGCTTGACCTCTGCTGGTTCATCCTGAAACGTAAACACAGGTGTACATCAATGGAAGACCCTTGGTAAACAGAAAAACACTGCATCACACACACACACACACACACACACACACACACACACACAAATACAGGTCCACGCATGCATTTTGTGGACATACACATGGATCCATGCATAGGTAAAGAATATGCAAGTGTACATACAATAGCATTCACACATACACACGGATCCATACACAGGTAAAGAACATGCAAGTGTATATACACTAACATTCACACATACAGAAAGAAAAACTACCAAAACTAAATTCACCCACAACATTCTATAAAACATTGCCTACACTGACATGATAATGTGTTACCACAGTTTAACCCGTTGAATGCTGAAATGACATCAATGTAGCATGGATTTCAAGTGCAACAGCAACTTCTTGAGTACTCTATAAAGTGGTGTCACCTGTAACCTCATGCCTTATCTCAGTGAGGTGACAGCCCTTCACTGACATCCTGACCTGTAACCTCATACCTTATCTCAGTGAGGTGACAGTCCTTCACTGACAAGCGTACTTCCAGCAGCAATCAAAGGGTTAAAACCATGTCCCTATGCCATTTATGTAAACTGAATGTGTTTTTCATACTTTCAAGTTACTCTTCAACACTGCCCTCACCCACTCCCCACGCCTCATTTCATTTCTTCACCTTACTAATAACAACCATGTAATAATAACAACAAGAACACTAACTACAATAATAACAACAACAATGATAATAATAATGACAACCAGAATAATAACAACAAGAACAATAATAATGATAATAACAATAATCATATTATTAACAACAACAACGGCAACAGTAATGATGACAACAACAACAACAAGAACAGCACATAGCATTCCTACAGCAGCGATATCCAATAAAGTAAAGACGCTCAAAACACCCTACTCCCCCCCAACCCACCCCACACCACACCACACCCCCACCCCCCACACACCCCACCCCCACCCCCATCCCACTTACCTGGCAATCTGCTCCACATACTCTGCGGTCTGGTTGGGGTTGATCTGGCCCAGGTAAGGGTAGCTGCTGGCGGCGCCAGTGTTGCGGTTGCTGCCCCCGTTGTGCGTGTACCCCCCCTGCTGGCCCCCGCCGTTGTTCAGGTGCTGGTAGGACATGGTGCCTGTCCGTGGTGCCTCACTCCGCCCCTGGCCCCGCCTCCGCCCCGCCCCTTCCACACACACAAACACACACAATATAACGATGATGATAATAATAGTTCACTTCAGTCAGTTCAGTTACTCAAGGAGGCGTCACTGTGTTTTTAGGACAAATCCATATACGCTACACCCAACAATCTGCTAAGCAGATACCTGACCAGCAGCGTAACCCAAAGCGCTTAGTCTGGCCCTGAGGGTGGGGAAAAAAAGTGCACAAACAAATAAATGGATAAATCATTCTCAGTTTGGCGTTACATAGTTTCATCTTTTCCCATCCTCCCCCTCCACCCCCTCCCCAAATATTTTGTATTTGAATTCTGTATTTGATTTCTTTTTATCACAACAGATTTCTCTGTGTGAAATTCGGGCTGCTCTCCCAGGGAGAGCGCGTCGCTATACTACAGCGCCACCCATTTAAAAAAATTTTTTTCCTGCGTGTATTTTTTTTTGTTTTTCCTATCGAAGTGGATTTTTCTTCAGAATTTTGCCAGGAACAACCCTTTGGTTGGGTTCTTTTACATGTGGTAAGTGCATGCTGCACACGGAACCTCAGTTTATCGTCTCATCTGAATGACTAGCCTCCAGACTACCATTCAAGGTCTAGTGGATGGGGAGAAAACATTGGCGGCTGAGCCGTGATTCGAACCAGCGTGCTGATTCTCTCGTTTCCTAGGCAGACACGTTACCTCTAGACCATCACTCCACCTGGAGTGGAGGTTATGGAGCAGAAGGCATGTATGTGTTCCCACAAAGCCGATGAAGGCAAGGTGAACTGACCTCTCTGCATGGGTTCAGAGTCATCATAGTACGCCCCAGCGCCTGTGAAGGCGGCTGGAGAGGCCAGCTGGACGTTGGTGACCTTCACGGGCACGGACGTCTTGTACTGCTGGTACTGTGAGATTCCGGGCAGGGTGGCCTCCACCATGGTGTTGTTTTGCTGGAAATACACAGTGACAGGGCCGTCACACCACTGTGGTCATCACACACACACACACACACACACACAGAGCTGTCACAACACTGTGGTCATCACACACACACACACACACACAAACAGCTGTCACAACATTGTGGTCATCACACACACACACACACACACACACACATACACTGACAGGACTGTCTCACACACACACACACACACAACACACACACACACACACAGTGACAGGGCTGTCACAACACTGTGGTCATCACACACACACACACACACACACACACACACACACACACACACACAGTGACAGGGCTGTCACACACACACACACACACACACACACACACACACACACAGTGACAGGGCTGTCACAGCACTGTGGTCATCACACACACACACACTCACACACACACTCACACACACACACACACTCACACACACATACACACACACACACACACACACACACTGACAGAATGTCACACCACTACAGTCATAACACACACACACACACACACACACACATTGGATTGTCACAACACTACACACACACACACACACACACACACACACACACACACACACACACGCACACACACGCAAACACATTGACCTGCCCACAAACCTAGATGAAGGTGTAACAAACCAACAGTAGATGTGATTGTAACTTGCACAGAAGGAAACAGAGATCTGTCTAACATCAGGCAGAACTGAGACAAAAATGTCACTGGCATTTCATCACCAAAGACAAAATAAGAATGTCACAGACTAAAAAAAAGAAAAATAAACCAATTAAAAAATAAAAAAAGAAAATATAAACTCTCACAAGTACCATTAACACAGTAGCTTAAGGCTTCCAATCTTTGGATATATTGTCTTTGAAGCATAATTTACCTGAGGGCTAGGGGGCCATTTTCTTTCAAAACGTAGTTTATCACGTTCTGGTTTGATCAATTCGGAGCTTATGGAATAATTCACAGGAAAATATGATAAAAAAAAAATCACAAGAACTACTTCCAGAACATTTCTTTAATCCTTAAAAACATATTAGAAACAATGTTACAGCTAAGATAAAAATGAACAGATTGTGCATGCAAACAAGATATTCAACTACAAATTGTGATCCAGATGTTTTCATGATTTTCGCTCTAAGAAAAAGAAATCTCATAGGCATTTAAGACAATATGCAAGACCTGATAGATATGTAGATGATATGAAATTGCTATATCATTTGATACAGTACTAAGCAAAGAAAATCAGTCTGGATTAATGTTGTTAAGTTTTGATCTTGTAAAAGCTTTTTGACAGGTCATTAATGTTAAATGTAACCATACATGTAGCCAAATATATACATTTGTGGTTGAATCAAAACATAATGCAAAAACACCAATGTTACTGTCATGGTAAAAGGACAACCATGCAATTTCTTCAAAATCAAACAGGCTGCAGACTGGGTGACCTGATCTTGCCTTACCTATTCATTCAATGTACAGCCAATGTGTCAACCATGGTAAGATGGAATAACTAAGTTAAAGGGATTTCCACAACCCAGACTGAACATAAAACTACAATGTTTGTGGATGGCACATGCTTATTCAAAAATGGAAATATTTTTTACTTTTGAAGAAACAGTTAAAGTGTTAGACAATTTCAGTAAATGTTCAGGTCTGAAAATGAATTGTGAAAAAACACTTCAGATATATATGGTTAGGTAACGAACAAAAAAAATCTACCACATCTAAAAATAGCCTGGAATCTCAAGTTCAGAATACTTGGGATATGGCTAACGGCAAGCTTGACTGGATGCAAAGATATAAATTCTGTTGAAAAATTCACAGAAATAAAACATCTGTTAAGAGTTCAGATCAAAGCACTTTTATAAAAGGACAGCTGGGCTGAAATCTTTCATTCTATCAGAGTGTAGATTTGTGGATTCTGATATCCAATCCACAAGATGAATATGTGAAACATCCGTGTTTTAAGTTGGTGTGGAAAAACAGTCAAGATCAAATTAAAAGAAGACTGCACGAAAAGGGGTAGTGTTGCATTTCGTGGTGTAAAATGTTTTATGCAGGCTTCAGCATTAATTTGGATGAGAAGATTTAAAACAATGCATCCTGAATAGACATCAGTGGTGACAAATTATTTTGTTCACTTTTGGTGATCAAAATCTTTTAAGGAAATGTGTTTCAAGCATACAAGACAATCTGCAACAGAATTACTTTTAACAACTTGTCAAAAGTGCAATCTGAACCTTTCTTTTCAACAACAAACTCACTTTCTTTGATATTTCCTTGAAGAGAAATGAATGGGCTCTTAACAATACAAGCATTATTCTGAATCTATCTGAAGAAATTGGAAGTTATTTTTCACATGCAAAATTCATAAATAAACATTCATAATGATTCAAGAATTAAATAAATAATTTCTCGTAAATTAACATTAGAACTAATTTTCATATGCAGTAGTTGTTATAAAGTGAATTAACGTTTGTTTATGTATTTAAAGTAAATTAAGAAAATAACACAGTTTACCCAGATCCTTGGACATTTTGTGTACTGTAAAAAATAGCACATAATGTACTGAGATGTCCTTACAGAGGATGAAAATATAGTGAAGAAAAAATGGAACATTTGGTAAAGAAACTAATGGATAGGCAGTAATAAAGTAGATCCAGAATATACTGAAGGTTGGCTGCCGAAACCTAGTATCTTAACAGTGTGGTGATTTTGACATTTTGATATCAAAAGATGAGGAATATAGTACTCTTTCATATAAATGTGGTATCATTTTAGATAAAAATCAACATTTACCTAGTTACAAACAAACAAGAAACAATGACTGCTGAAACCAAGTATCTGTTCATCCTGTGATTGGTTTTTCAAGTATCTGCCATTCCCACTAGAATGCTGACAGCGGAAACCAAGTGTCCTGAACAGAGTTGCTATCACCATCAGCAAGTCTGGTTGTTGGTGCTGCTCTGATGGCAGTGTATCAAACCACTGTCCTCACACACTCAGCTCTCCGCCTGGTTTTCAGTACTGTCCCTGTACTGCAGAATGAATACATGTGTCCACTGCTGGTCTTCCCTGTCAACATTGTTTACAGAAAGGGGCCCTGATCTGGCCTCAAGGGTCTGTACTGTTCGTGTCAAAACAGACCTACAACAGGACTGCAGGTTGACAGATGCAGTTAACTCACTCGGGACGATAAGTTTTCTCCCTTGCTTTTCCCCACAGACGGTCCATTTGTAAGGGTTTGGAAAAAAATTACAAGAAATACAAAATACAGAGTAAGAAAATGAAACTTTCAGAACTGGTTTATTACTTGTTGAGCTATTACATATTTAAAAAAAAAAATCAAATTTCTCATCTTATTTTTACGGTTTTTGCCATATGTAAAAAATACTGCCAATTTTTCACCCCGAATCACCATACCCATGCTTGCTTTCTGCATTAAATTCGCTTTCTTCTTTGTCATCATCCACCTCTTCAATGTCCGACCCTTCAGTTTGTACCATTTCAAGTACTTCGGCAACCTAAAACATTGCAGTCACTGCCTTGTTTGCTTCACAACATTCTGAGAAGAGCCCGCTTTGCTAACAGGCTGGCACGCGAGCAGACGACCGGTCAGTGACTTTGTCAGCGTGTGTGCGTGACGGGCCACACATGCCAGGCTGACCAATCATACTGTTCAATTGTGGAGTGACCCAGAATAGCGCACTCTGCTTGGCTAATCACAAAATCATGTGTACAGCGTGTGATGGAATTTTACTTTCGGAGAATGCTATTCCATTCCTTCGTCCGAATCCGAATACGTTTTGTGTAGGAATGCATGAGCATTCCTTCGTCCGGAGAGAGTTAAACCCTGAACTTAACATATCCGTTGAAATGGGAAAGTTAAAACACTACATATTTTACTTTCATTTCTCATACTTGTGTTCAGAAGACAGAAGCTGTGCCCAGCCTTGACAAGCCAAGCAGTTTCATCGGGGAAAGAACACAAAGAGCGGCCTTCCAACTACTTTTTTTCTTCTTTTTTTTTTTTATACTTTACCCCTTTCACTGCCAGTCAAATTAGAGTACAAAATTCCCTTGTGGTATAAACACAGAAAAGACAGTGGTTAAGAATAGCTGGGGATTCCCCCTGCAATGTTTAGAAAATATGGCCTATCCTATCACCAAACATCAAGAGTAGTAGGTTCATGGATAACAGACCAATGAATGGTCACCTTTCAGTGACATGGGTCCTCCACCACACCTGTGCATAAATGCAAGCTTGGTGGTGAAAGGGTTAAGTTTATTTCATTACATTATCCATATGATGCACAAAACTGATGAACATTAAATGCACAAAACTGATGAACATTAATTGAGTTTTAACATGATACAACTAAGTACTTGTAATATGGACAGGGGTGGAGGTTGTGGGTAGAGGTGACAGAACAAATGAAATGTGAGAAGATGTGAAGAATGTATTATGCTGCGCTGCTTTGATGACTGCACATATTTCTGTGTACATTCTGTGTGTGTGTGTCTGTCTGTGTGTGTCTGTGTGTGTGTCTGTGTGTCTGTATGTGTCTGTGTGTGTCTGTGTCTGCGTGTGCCCGTGATATGTGCTAAGTGTAATGATGGTGTAATGTTTATAAGTAGCTCTTTTTCAACAAAAGGTCTCCTTAAATGACAATGTAGTAATAGTAATAGTTGTAGTAGTACTAATACCCTGATCATCACCCCCTGTCCCCACAGCACATGAACATTTCTACTCCAGGCCCACTTCAGAAAGCTACAAAAGCTGTCAGTTGGAGGAGGCGAAGTCCTGTGAGGATTGAGGGTCATCTTCCTTGAACTTCTGCAGAAGCAGATCTTCAGAGAACTCCATGAAGAACACCCAGGAATGTTCTGTATGAAGGCCCTGGCTTGGAGCTATGTCTGGTGGCCAAGCACGGACACAGAAACAGAAACAAAGGTAAAAAGTTGCCATGACTGCACCAGGGTGAGCAATGAAGCATCCACAGCACCTCTTCATCCCTGGACATGGCCCTCCAGACCATGGCAGTGTGTGCATGAAGACTATGCAGAGCACCAAGGCCGTTAGTTCTTTCTGCTCAATGATGCACACTTCAAGTGGCCCGAGATCTTTCCCGTGTAACAGACGACTACAAAGAAGAAGATCAAAATTCTTTGATGATTGATCGCAGTCTACAGAATTCCAGAGGTTGTTTGCAGCCTACAGAATTCCAGGGAAGGTTGTCAGTGACAATGGGCCCAACTTCAGCTCCAACATGTTTGCTGCATCTGTGAGGAACAATGGCATCAAACACACCAGATCTGCTCCTTACCATCCGGTGACAAATGGAGCAGATGTGAGGTTCATGCAAGTCAGCAAGAAGAGTCTGAAGATCAACAGCAACCTCTCCTTGGAGTACCTGCTGGTAAACCAGTTAATCACTCCAGGTGAACCCCACACACCATAACAGAAATATCACCCACAGAGCTGTTGATGAAATGACAGCTGAGGACACACCTGTCCATGGTGAAACCTGACCCTGAAGCAGACATCAGGAAGAAGCAGCAGCAACAACAGCAGCATGACAAAGGCACCAAAGTATTACGTGGTTTCCAGCTTGTGGACCATGTTGCTGTTTGTCAGTTCAGAGATCCAGATAAGGGGTGATGGGTACAGTCATTCAACACCATGGACCCATGACCTACATGGTACAGTTGTGCACCATGGACCCATGACCTACATGGTACAGTTGTGCACCATGGACCTGTGACCTACATGGTACAGTTGTACACCATGGACCTGTGACCTACATGGTACAGTCATTCAACACCACGGACCTGTAACCTACATGGTACAGTCATTCAACACCACGGACCTGTAGTCTACATGGTAAAGCTGGCACACAGAACATGCCACGTCCATGTAGGTCACCTCATCCCTGCACCAGAAGGAGACGACACACAGGAGACAGTGGCCCATCCCAACACTCTCCCCAACAGGCCCACAAACCCATATGCAGAGGCGCGTAACCCCGTGCACTCCCTTGGCCCAGCCCCATCAGAGCTGTCGCCTGTACCTGCTGCCTCATCACCACTGGTACCAGTTTCACCTGGGTTGGCATCACTGCTGCCAGAAGGCCCCTGCACACCGCCTGTGATGCTGGATCCCCCGTGGCATCATCCGGAGAGCCTACAGCTGAGCCTTCACCATTACGCAGATCAACACATGTCCAGAAGGAGCCAACATGACTGGACTTGTGACCGTGTGAAATGATGAAAGATAATTCAAAACTCATGCATTGCAAAATATCATGCATGCCATTTTGTCCACTAACATTTAATTTTTTGGGGGGAAAGGAAGCGTTATGAGCCATATTAATATTCAAACACCTATGCCTGGTAGTGCCAGACTTTCCCAGCATCCCAGAACAAAGAACATGATGACAGAGAGCGCCAGACTGCCAGCAGGCTTCTTCTCTCCTACAAGTATCAGAGCACTAACCCATTCTCTTTTGCAGCCTCAGTAGAATGTAGTACATTGTAAACTAATTCTACATGAGCTGAATGTATGTCAGTTTGAACATGAACATGCAAACATGACATTGCCAAAGACATACCTGAGGCATTAGTCTGGAGCTCGTCTGATTACCGGAGCCCATCTGAAGACGAGCCATTAAAATCCGTAGGTGCTGATTCCAAGGTTGGTTCTGAGGAAACGTCACACAGGGCTACCATTACCACATCTGGAGCTATTCCCAGTGATTCCCCTTGGAGCCAGTCTGATAATCTGATCCTGAAGAACACCGTCACTGCAAACACTGAGGTTAGTATCTGTCAACCAGGATCTGACTCTGAAGATTCATACTGGTGCCAGTCTGATCTTCAGCCTTTACAAAGGCAAACTGGCAAAATCAAGCCTAGTGATGAGCTTGGAATGAAGAGGAATTCTGATCTTAAGTGCCAAAGACACAGAGGGTGATACCGATGATAAAAACAAGGACCCAGGTAACTCTCTATAAATACTCAATTCACCTTCCACCACAGAAGGGGACAGCATTGACAAGGTTCCTCTCATCTCACTGAGAAAGAGGAAGAAATGAAAACGTGCAGATGCCAGATAACATGGAAACAGCAAAGTTTTTGAGTTGGGAAGACTTGAATAAGCACTAGAACAAACATCCTGAGCACAAAAGCAGGCTTCTGGACCTGTTGAGCGCAAACAGCTTTTATAGTGTTGATGTTGCTTCTGATGGGAACTGTTTTTCTGAGCTGGCCTCAATGGACCTTGACACTAGCACCTCAGATTTGCAGAAAAAAAATTGAGCAATTTTTTGGAGGACAATATCCCTTCTTACACTGAATTCCTGGAGACAGATGAAAATAATGAAAATGAAAGATACCTTTGATACTTTCGGGATGTTGAATAGCTTAGGTCTCCTGGTATGTGGAAAGACTAGCTTCTGAAAGATGTTACTGACTGGTCCAGGCAAACCAATGTCATCTTCTCAAGTAAGATGCTCAACTATGAACCAGTCATCCATCCAGAAGAATCATCAGATGGAACAGAAATGCAGCAACACTCCCCTATCCTGTTTCCTCTCTTGGAAACAAGTACACTGCATTATGATGCAGTTTTTCCACATGCAGATGTCCCACAGAGAAACACGGACACCCCACAGACGGCTTTGAAGTATGGACCCACTCTCCAGCAGCACTCTGTGTGAGTACCACACTGGTCACTTTGCAGTGTAGTTGCTGGATGGTGTTGATAAGCTTTAGCCTGATGTTAATTTTTTTTCATAGTGCCAATAGTGTTTCCTGCCAGACTCTGTCAAACGCCTTCTTGAAGTCTATGAAGACGTGGTAGAAATCCCTCTGATGTTGGAGGTGTTCTTCGCAAAGGGCAGGCAGGATAAAGACCTGTCCGATGGTACTTCTGCTTTTGCGGAATTCAGCAGTGATGGTATCTCCTTGTGGCTATAATCTGTTCAGAACGAAGTTGAGCATTACTTTGCTGGCATGGCTGATCAAACTGATGGTGCGGTAGTTCTGACAGTGTTGGGGAGGGTGTTGATAAGTGACGGGTCCCTGGCATGGGCCACTCGCCTGTGTGCCAAGTTTTGTTGCAGATGGCAGTTAGGATGTCAGTTACTGCCTCTCTGCCATGTTTCAAGAGCTCTGCAGGGATGCTATCGATGCCTGCTGCCTTGGCACATTTTAGCAGCTTCACTGCTGCTGCAACCTCCTCCCAGACTATAATGATGACCAGACTGAAGAACTCTACACCCAGCTTCAAACAGTCATCAAAAAGGCTGACAAGGAAGACATCCTCATCATTCAGGGAGACTGGAATGCTAACGCTGGTATAGATACGCAAGAAGACTGGAGGAATTTATGCTGCCCCAATTGTAATGAGAACACCATTGATAGGGGACTACACTTGCCAGAATTCACCAGGCATAATGACTTGGTTCTTAGTAACACTCTTGTGAGCATGAAGCATCACAACAATGGCCACAGCCCTCCCCAAATGGTCGGCATCACAGCAAGATAGACTACATTCTTGTGAAGAAGTGGAACAGGTCTGGCATCAATCTGGGGAAAACATGAACATTCTCTGGAGCTGAGCTTGGCAGTGACCACAACCATGTCATGATGAGCTTTGAAGCACGGTTGAAGAAAAACAAGAAAGAGAAAAACAGTCAAATCAGACTCAACCCTAAGAAACTGAAAGATCCTGACATTGCTAACATTTCTAAGTAATCACAGGATGAAAATTTGCTCCACTATTTCTGCTTGAAGAGGAAATTGAAGCTCTCACAAACAGTTTCAAACAAGTGATGACAGAAAAAGCAACAGAGGTCCTTGGGGTAAGCCGATGGAAATAGCCATGGATCACAATTGGTAATAAGCGACATAGAAAGGAGCTTAAACTACAATAGAAAACTTAGAAAGGAAAGGAGGAATACAGTACCTTCAACAAGAAGATGGATAAGAAATGAAGAATGTAAAGGAAAATTGGACTGAACTGCAGTATCAAGACATCAAGAAAAACCTTGACAGCAACAATACAAAAAGCCTTTTAGACTGGAACAGACCTGACCAAACAGAAACAAAGTCAAGTCAGCACCACCCAGGACAGAAATGGCAACTGTCTCACACAGGAACAAGACATCGTAAAAAGGTGGACTGAGTACTGCTCTGACCTTTACAACAAACAGAGCAGAGGAGAGCCATGGGTACTGACAGTGCAAGATTCATCAAATGAAGATGACTTTGTACCTATGCTGGTCATAATGATGACAGACACACTTTCTATCTGTCTGTGTCTGATACACAAGTTTAACAACTGGGCAGAAATTTATGACAGTGTTCAGAAGCGGTGTGTAATAATCACAGTTCATGGCACAAAATGTTTGAAAGTGTTTACTGTTGGAGTGGTATAGTGTGTCTGGACTGGACAGTTCATGGCAAATGGAACATAGCAGGTATGTCACTGAGTCTTTTTTTTAACAGGACCACAGAGATGCCAACCCCTGTCAAGCGTTTGTAGGAACAATCAGGAAATTTGGTAGGAACATTCTGAATTTGGAAGGAACACTCAGATTCCAAGCCACATCAGCAAACATACATTTTATCTACAAACCATATAAACACTTAGGCCTGCCTGCAACACAGTGTAACTGCTACGATTAAGCTGACTGGTCCACTCAATGCTGTTTCAATATAAACACGCACGTGATTAGCTGAGTATCATCACAAGAGACCAAGGTCAGTAGCGACTGCCCTGGCCTCGAGATAATACATCCAGAGGATCTGGGTAATGCTACGGACAGGAAAGCATGTGACCATGCTTGTAGATGAAAATGAACTCACTGGAACAATTTTGACGTTGGCGTAATGTCGGAACAAACTGATCAAGCGTAACAAAATACGGTGAAATCATAGCAGTTGGCATCTTTGGGATCATTTTAAAAAGTGTTTGTCTGTTTGTAAGTAAGTGCGTGCATGTTTGTATGTGTGTGTTCATGTGTGTATGTGCTTGCCCATTTGTCTGTCTGTCTGTCTGTCTGCCTGTCTGTGTCTGTCTGTCTTCTCTCTCTCTCTCTCATTACATTGAATTAACATACTCCTTAGTGGCTAAATATCATGTTTTTATGACTGCAGGAACCAATTACTTTGATATGCTTTAAGGAACACAACTTTGAAATTCAAGAAGAGCAAGTACTTTTATCAACAGAAATCTTGTATTTCACAAATACTTGTTTCCAAGAGACTTAAACAAAAGCAATTTTTCACAACATACTCCCCTGAAAACAGAGTATGACTGATTTGTATTTGTATTTCTGTTTATCACAACAGATTTCTCTGTGTGAAACTTGGGCTGCTCTCCCCAGGGAGAGCACATCGCTATAATACATCGTCACCCATTTTTTTTGGTATTTTTTCCTGCGTGCAGTTTTATTTGTTTTTCTGATCTAAGTGGATTTTTCGTGAGAATTTTGCCAGGAACAACCCTTTTTTTGCCGTGGGTTCTTTTACATGCGCTAAGTTTATGCTGCACACGGGACCTTGGTTTATCGTCTCATCCGAATGACTAGCATCCAGACCACCACTCAAGGTCTAGTGAAGGGGGAGAAAATCTCAGCAGCTGAGCCATGATTTGAACCAGTGTGCTCAAATTCTCTCACTTCCTAGGCAAACGTGTTACCTCTAGGCCATCACTCCCCCCTATATGGCGGGGGTAAAAATGGTCGAACACGTAAAAGCCCACTCGTGCATGAGTGAACATGGAAATCACAGCCCACGCACGAAGAAGAAGAAGAAGATGACAACATACCAAGAGCATGCAGAGAAACGTGCATTCCGCTGCCTGCAATATTTTCGCAATGACTAGCTTCACAAAAGCAGGTCAAGATACCAGGTTTCTGCAGTCACATGTTTTTCATTTTCCACTTGGTCACGCTGTCACAGAAACCAGTTACCTTGCTGTGCCTTCCCTCTGCTGCCGTTGTTTGGGGCACAGCTGGCTGTCCAGGCTGTTGTATCTTTACAAAGGTTCAAAGTCGTTCAATTAAACAAAGAACACAAACATTTTAGATACCGATAGCTGTCGCATGTGCACAGGGTAGGTGTCTTCAGTGTTGAGCAATTGCAAGCGTTAAGAACTTTCAAAAGCATTTTCTGTGAAAGTAAATAGAGATGTTAGGTTTCAGCAGTCAACCCTTGATACAAGAAATCAGATTACAAATTTCAAATCCGAATAGTTCCTAAAATTTGATCGAGAAATGTAGTTTTGTCATAAAAACAGATTAAAGGTGCAGTTTTTGCCATCATGAAAAATTAGCAAGAATTTTGAGATAATCGGATACTGGCTATTTTTGGCAGTGTCTCAAACAGGTGGTAACTAACAGACACGGCTATGTAATACACTGTTCACAAAATGAATCACTCTAATTTCTGGATGCAAAATTTGAATCTAAAAAGATATACCTGACTTAATTTCACTGAGCAAAATTCTGTATTTACAAACGTGAAATGAATGAAAAAATACCAATTTTTTTTTATACATTAAAGAACTTTCTAAAATAACAGTCGCCTGACTAGCAAAGACAAAAAATCAACCTCAAAGACATTTGACTAACAAAGACAAAACACCAGTCTCACACACGGTTTACTAACAAAGACAAATACCTACCTCACAGGCATTTGACTAACAAACACAAAACACCACTCTCACAGGCATCTGACTAACAACAAAACACCACTCTCACAGGCATCTGACTAACAACAAAACACCACTCTCACAGGCATTTGACTAACAACAAAACACCACTCTCACAGGCATTTGACTAACAAACAACAAAACACCACTCTCACAGGCATTTGACTAACAACAAAACACCACTCTCACAGACATTTGACTAACAAACAACAAAACACCACTCTCACAGGCATTTGACTAACAAACAACAAAACACCACTCTCACAGGCATTTGACTAACAAACAACAAAACACCACTCTCACAGGCATTTGACTAACAAACACAAAACACCACTCTAACAGGCATTTGACTAACAAACACAAAACATCACTCTCACAGGCATTTGACTAACAACAAAACACCACTCTCACAGGCATTTGACTAACAAACAACAAAACACCACTCTCACAGGCATTTGACTAACAAACACAAAACACCACTCTCACAGGCATTTGACTAACAAACAACAAAACACCACTCTCACAGGCATCTGATCGGCAAAGTACATCTCGGCTTTGTTCCTCTCCTCATCAGTGACAGGAATGCCATCGATGATCATCAGCTGAGGCATGCGGAACACCAGTACGACCCGATGCATCAGACGTCGTGCCACCTGCCCCCACAACACACCACGGCACAGCGTCAACTCACCGCAAAAACACAAAGAGAAACAAAGAGGTTTTATTGCAACCCAAAATGGACAAGAGTGGCGGTTTTTCGTTGCTACCCTACCTACATGTCACTAGGCAGAATGAGCAGAAAGAAAGTCAGTCATGTTTAAAAAACATGGGACATTGTTGTTAAAAAACATGGGACATTGTTGTGGTGTTATTCATTACTCATTTTTGCATTCCACTGCATGTTACACAATGCTAAAAAAAACCAATCAATACATTCACCACACTCACAAAGCGATGAAGAAATAATGAAAGTGACGGGGAATGGAGGGAATGTGGGACAGCAGAAAATAATTACATAAATGATTACAAAAAAAAACCCCGACTTTCCCCTCCCCCCCCCCCCCTAAAATTACATTTAATATAACATGCTTTCCATGACTCACTATCCTTTCATTGAATGTCAGACATTGGATGCTTGCATATTATACTGTGGTGACTGGTCATGCTTTGTATTGTGTTG
>NC_134879.1:32697960-32760460 GCF_041734735.1 Babylonia areolata
GTCCCTTAAGTTTCCACTATCCATTGAGGAATATGCGTTCTAGAATAAACAATGTCTTCTTACCAGAATACATGACAACCAGGGATATGACAGTGTGTGTAGCTGTTCCCAAACAGGTGGTTAAATCCTGGGAGATGGGCCTAAAAGCACACAGTCTATTTAACACAAGTTTCATCATGTTATATAAGAAACGTTCAACAATCAATCGCAGGTCAAACGGAAAGAAAATCAAGGACATTTACTTTTTTTCAGCCTTTTTCATTCACTCCATTTCTTTCCTGATCAATCTGCTGTCAATGAATCACAACTTCCAGCGACTGATTGTATGTCAAGCAACAATCCATACTTGATTTTCGGCGGAAAACCGAGTTAAGGAAAAATGCTGAAAAACAGGTAAAGGTCCATGATGTTTCTGATTGACTTCCGATTCATCCTGGAACATTCCTTGGATGTTAACATCATGAAATTTCGCATTTGAAAAAAAAAAAAAAAAATTTTGACACCCATCTGTAGGATTGAACACAGGGACAGAGGGACAGTGTGTGCCAAACAACCAGGGGACCTACCCAAGGTGCAGCACCTCCAGGTGCTCCAGCACAGGCTGGAAGGTCTCAGAGTACAGGTCAGAGGCCGCCTTGCTGGGGTAGCCGGACAGCCCCCTCTGCTTGGCCTGCTGGCTGGTCTTGGCCCGCGGCACCACACACTCTATGTGGTTGTTGTTCAGGCACAGCACCTGGGGCACACACAGACAGCACTCACCTTAGACACACCAGGGTTGAGTTGGGTTGGGTTGGGTTGGGTTGTTGTGCTGTTGTGTTGTGCTGTTGTGTTGTGCTGTTGTGTTGTGTTGTGCTGCGTTGTTGTGTTGCGTCATGTCGTGTCGTGTCGTGTCGTGTCGTATCATATAGTACTGCCTGGCATTGTATTGTGCTGAATTGTGCTGTGTTGTATTGTATTGTATTGTACTGTACTGTAGTGTAGCTTACTGTAGTATACTGTTTTGTATAGAACTGGACTGGACTGGACTCTCCTGCACTGTCCTGCATTGCATTGTACTGTTCTGCACTGCACTGCATTGTATTGCATTGCATTCCATTGTTTTGCATTGTATTGTATTGTATCTTTATTGTATTGCATTGTACTGGACTGCATTTGTATTGCATTGCATTGTATTGAATTACTCTTTCGTCACAAATGATGTCTGTGTGTGGATCTGTGGTTTAATCAATATTTCTTTCACAGCATTTGGGGGCGTGGAGAGCTGGTTGTTGTTACCTTGTCAAACGGAACACAAAAAAAAAACACAAACAAACAAACAAAAACACTTTCTGTCAAGGATTTTCAGGAACACACACTATTTTCTTACCAGTGTGATACTGCAACAACAACAACTACTACCACCACCACAACCACCACCACCACCATCACCACCACTTCTACTTTTAACACCAACATCACTACCACTACCACTACTACTAAAGCACTACTACTATCGCCACCACCACTACCACTGCCTCTGCTGCTGCTGCTGCTAATACTACTATTACCACCACCACTCCCACCACTCCCACAACTACTACTACTACTACTACTACTACTGCTGCTGCTGCTGCTGCTATAAAGAGTATTGAAATTGGACTGAATCTTGTGTACAGACAAATCAGAGCACTTTCACACCCGTAATTCACAAGAGTGAATAATTCTGATTCAGTTGGATGAAAGACAAAACTTACAAATACAACGCAAACAGAAAGCAGGAGAAAAACCATGCCTCTTAAACACTAGCAGCATTCTTCTCCCAAAGGGAAAGAAAGCACGGCACCAAAGGAAACGCCAAACTCACCCTCAGGTTGACCAGACTGGTCAGCCCGCTGAAGGACGACAGGTTGTTGTTCTCCAGGTTGACACTGAGGAAGAAACAGACACAATACACATCCTTCCATCAACATTCTAGTTTGTATTCTCCACACTGACACTGAGGAAGAAACGGACACAATCCACATTCTTCCATCAATTGACACTGAGGAAGAAACAGACACAATCCACATTCTTCCATCAATTGACACTGAGGAAGAAACAGACACAAGCCACATTCTTCCATCAACATTCTAGTTTGTATTCTCCACACTGACACTGAGGAAGAAACGGACACAATCCACATTCTTCCATCAATTGACACTGAGGAAGAAACAGACACAATCCACATTCTTCCATCAATTGACACTGAGGAAGAAACAGACACAAGCCACATTCTTCCATCAACATTCTAGTTTGTATTCTCCACACTGACACTGAGGAAGAAACAGACACAATCCACATTCTTCCATCAATTGACACTGAGGAAGAAACAGACACAATCCACATTCTTCCATCAATTGACACTGAGGAAGAAACAGACACAATCCACATTCTTCCATCAACATTCTCGTTTCTATTCTCCACACTGACACTGAGGAAGAAACAGACACAATCCACATTCTTCCATCAATTGACACTGAGGAAGAAACAGACACAATCCACATTCTTCCATCAATTGACACTGAGGAAGAAACAGACACAATCCACATTCTTCCATCAACATTCTCGTTTCTATTCTCCACACTGACACTGAGGAAGAAACAGACACAATCCACATTCTTCCATCAACATTCTCATTTCTATTCTCCACACTGACACTGAGGAAGAAACAGACACAATCCACATTCTTCCATCAACATTCTAGATTGTATTCTCCACATTGACACTGAGGAAGAAACAGACACAATCCACATTCTTCCATCAATATTCTCGTTTGTATTCTCCACATTGACACTGAGGAAGAAACAGACACAATCCACATTCTTCCATCAACATTCTAGATTGTATTCTCCACATTGACACTGAGGAAGAAACAGACACAATCCACATTCTTCCATCAACATTCTAGATTGTATTCTCCACATTGACACTGAGGAAGAAACAGACACAATCCACATTCTTCCATCAATATTCTCGTTTGTATTCTCCACATTGACACTGAGGAAGAAACAGACACAATCCACATTCTTCCATCAATATTCTCGTTTGTATTCTCCACATTGACACTGAGGAAGAAACAGACACAATCCACATTCTTCCATCAACATTCTAGATTGTATTCTCCACATTGACACTGAGGAAGAAACAGACACAATCCACATTCTTCCATCAATTGACACTGAGGAAGAAACAGACACAATCCACATTCTTCCATCAACATTCTAGATTGTATTCTCCACATTGACACTGAGGAAGAAACAGACACAATCCACATTCTTCCATCAATATTCTCGTTTGTATTCTCCACATTGACACTGAGGAAGAAACAAACACAATCCACATTCTTCCATCAATATTCTCGTTTGTATTCTCCACATTGACACTGAGGAAGGAACAGACACAATCCACATTCTTCCATCAACATTCTAGATTGTATTCTCCACACTGACACTGAGGAAGGAACAGACACAATCCACATTCTTCCATCAATATTCTAGATTGTATTCTCCACATTGACACTGAGGAAGGAACAGACACAATCCACATTCTTCCATCAACATTCTAGATTGTATTCTCCACACTGATACACCCAGTGTGTTTATCAGGCCTCAGCCACTGCACTACAAAGAAATGAATTTTGTCGGTGTTGTTGTTGTTGGTGGTGTTGTTGCTGGTGTTGTTGTTGTGCCAGATTAAACAAACAACAGCACCACAAACAGAAACTTATCACCTGGGCAAGCCTGAAGAAAAGACAGATGAAAATAAACAAGTGAAAGGAAAAAATGGAAGGGAAGAAACAAGGGAAGGGGAGAAGGCAGGAAGAAAAAGGGGGGGAAGGAAGGAAAGAAGAGAATGGATGAGCAAGCCAACAAAAAACCCACACAGGGCCCCCTCCCCTCCAGTTGCTGGACCCCAGGTTGACAATGTGGATGTTGCAGGAAGGAAGGAAGGAAGACAGGAGGAAAGAAAGAAAAGAAAGAAGGGAGGAAGGTAAGAAGGAAGCCAGGAAAGAAGGGGAGGAGAAAACGAATAAAGGATGGAAGGAAGGAAGGCAGGATAAAAGAATGAAAAGAAGGAAGGAAGGTAGGATGGGAGGAAAGAAAGAAAAGAAGGAAGGAAGGATGGGAGGAAGGAGGGGGAAAAGGGAATCCAGGAAAGAAGGGGAGGAGAAAATGAATACAGGAAGGAAGGAAGGCAGAAGAAAAGAAAGAAAAGAAAAAAGGAAGGAGGGATGGAAAGAAGGGAGGAAAACATGAAGCCAGGAAAGATGGGGAAGGCAGAAGGAAAAGCAGAAAAGAAGGAAGAAGAGAAGGAAAGAAGGGAGGAAAAAAAGAAGCCAGGAAAGAAGGGGAGGAGAAAACAAATAAAGGAAGGAAGGAAGAAAGGAAGGAAGGCAGGAGGAAAGAAAGAAAAGAAGGAGGAGGGGAGGAAGGAAGAAAAAAAAAAGGAAGCCAGGAAAGAAGAGGAAGAGAAAACGAATAATGGAAGGAAGGAAGGCTGGAGGAAAGAAAGAAAAGAAAGAAGGAAGGAGGGGAGGAAAGAGGGATAAAAAGGAACCAGCGAAGAAAGGAAGGAAGAAAAGGAAGGAATGAAGGATCAGAGAGAAGGGAAGCACCAACAAGGATCCCCCGACCTGCGCAGGTTAAGGAACTGGTCCCCGGCGCCCAGGTCAACGATGCGGATGCTGCAGGAGGGCAGGTCCAGCTCCCTCACGTCCTGGAAGGTGGCGTGGCCCAGCTTCTCAGCCACAAAGTCCGGTGTCAGCCGTCCCCCAAACATGTCCTTGGCGCTGTTCCCTTCCTGTGCCTCCTGTTGGTGTCAATAACAGTGCATTCAGTGCAACGTTCAGTGTCAAGACGTCCCCAAGACATGGCACTGTTCCCTTTCTGTGCCTCCTGTTGGTGTCAATAACAGTTCATTCAGTGCAACGTTCAGTGTCATGCGTTCCCAAAACATGTCACTGTTCCCCTCCTGTTGGTGTCAATAACAGTACATTCAGTGCAACGTTCAGTGTCATGCGTTCCCAAAACATGTCACTGTTCCCCTCCTGTTGGTGTCAATAACAGTACATTCAGTGCAACGTTCAGTGTCATGCGTTCCCAAAACATGTCACTGTTCCCCTCCTGTTGGTGTCAATAACAGTACATTCAGTGCAACGTTCAGTGTCAAGACGTCCCCAAGACATGGCACTGTTCCCCTCCTGTTGGTGTCAATAACAGTACATTCAGTGCAAGGTTCAGTGTCAAGACGTCCCCAAGACATGTCACTGTTCCCCTCCTGTTGGTGTCAATAACAGTACATTCAGTGCAACGTTCAGTGTCAAGACGTCCCCAAGACATGGCACTGTTCCCCTCCTGTTGGTGTTAATAACTGAACATTCAGTGCAAAGTTCAGTGTCAAGACGTCCCCAAGACATGGCACTGTTCCCCTCCTGTTGGTGTCAAGAACAGTACATTCAGTGCAAAGTTCTGTGACATGGCAATGTTCCCTTGCTGTGCCTCCTGTTGGTGTCAATAACAGTACATTCAGTGCAAAGTTCTGTGACATGGCAATGTTCCCTTGCTGTGCCTCCTGTTGGTGTCAATAACAGTACATTCAGTGCAAAGTTCTGTGACATGGCAATGTTCCCTTGCTGTGTCTCCTGTTGGTGTCAATAACAGTACATTCAGTGCAAAGTTCTGTGACATGGCAATGTTCCCCTGCTGTGCCTCCTGTTCCAACAGCCATCACAGCAGGTCATACCACACCCTTCCATCATTTCTCTAAGGCTGGCTGGGTAAGCGGCTTTCTTATCAATGATAAATGATGATGATGATGATGATGATGATAGTATATGCAGTATATGCAGTATATGCAGTGCAAGGTCTGGCATCAGGCGTCCTCCACACCGGTCCGTCACACCCTTCCCTCCTTGTGCTTCCTGTCCCGACAGCCATCACACCCCACCCCTCCTCACCGCTCACATACTGCCTGGATATGGGGCTTTCACATTAATACCACCGCTACTGATAGTAACCCCTTGACTGCCTGGAAAGCTGCAGAATGTGGTGCTTCAAGTCATAAACTGTTATCCAGAAGAATCAGCCAAAAACTGAGAAAACGGCTAGGAGGTAAACCACTTTGGATCAAACGTGTGAATTTTCAGCCTTCCAGAGATATTTCCCTTTTATTTTTGGATGATGTCATCAATGATGTCACCATGACCGTGAATTCACTGGGCATGGCAGTTAAGGGGTTTATAATAATAGTACATCTATACTGTGCTTTTATAAATCTCATAGCACTTTACACTAACTTGTCAGCCAGACACAAAGCACTAAAAGAACAGGAAGGAAATGTGCTTTTCCGTGAGCTTTTCCAACAACACAACATAAAAAGTACCCTCCCTCCTCCTATCATGGAAGCGTGTCTTTAAACAGGCTCTGTGCATGTTTACATTTATATCCTTGTATGTGTGTGCATATAGGTATATGTAAGTTTTCTCTTTATATGTATATGTGAGTTTTCTCTTTTCTGTTTACCCTTATTTTTGAAAACCTGTTTTTCAGCTGAATGTAATAAAAAAGAAAAAAAAAAGGAGTTGCACTTACGCAACTACCCTTGTGAAACAGATTTTATTTCCTTTTGTTTTGCTTTGCCATGCTCAAAAGGTCAGAGACACGAATTCAGTACTCTGAGTGAACTCAGGAAATGGCCAAAAAGGACGACTGTTTTGGAATAAGCCGTTGGTTAAATTAGTTCCGCCTGAATTGTCATAAAATACGTAGTCAGAAATTTATTTTGAAAAATTCCTGTTAAATTTCACCCCACTCCAACTCTCTCTCTGTGTTATTGACGATGTTGTTGTCACAGGGACAGAATGGAAGACTAGGCAAATGCCTAACATCTTTATCCTTGAGTAATGAATTTTCTGAATCTGGAATCTGGAATCTCTAAATAATGTCTCCACCAACCCCCACCCCACCCCCCACGCCCCCACCACCCCCACCCCACCCCCCCATCATCCAACTCACCACGGCGTTTCCATCCAGGGCCTTGAGTGTCTTGAGATGGTAGATGACAAAGAGGCGATAGTTATCGGCCTCTGTGGTCATGGGGTTGCCGTACATGTCCAGAATAACCAGGCTGGGCAGTTGCTGCACAACACACATCACTGGAGTATCATTTGTTGGCTAACTGCTGATATTACACACACCTCACCACACTTTTCACCTACTTTTTTTCTTTTTTTACTGTCACCAGACCATATGGCCAATCTGACCACCCACCCACAAAACACACACACAAAACATACACACACATCCCTCCTCCACACACCCATACCCTCTCTCTCACACGCACACACACACGCAAAAAACAAAACAAAAACATACTCCATCCTCCCCACACACATAACAACCCCCTTCACCCCCCACCCCACCCCCCACCACACACACACACAACACACCCACCTAACCCTAATTCCCCCACTCCCCCCTCAACACCCACCTCCCCCACCCCACTCCTCCCACCCTCCCTCTCACCTCACCTTCAAGACGCAGATCTCCCTGCTGTTGCTGATGAGGTTGTGGCCGACGCTGAGCTCCACCCACACCCACACCCCCAGCCTGCTCAACACCACCCCAACCCCTCACTCCTCCCCCTCACCTTCCAGAGGCAGACCTCCCTGTTGATGCTGAAGACGCTGCTGCCAACATAGAGGTCCACAACAACACCAACACACCCTCATCCCTCCCCCCAACCCGCTCATCACCACCCACACAACTTCCCACAACACCCCATCCTTCTCCTCCCCTCCCTCACCCCTCACCTTGAGGAGGAAGATTTCCCAGATGTTGGAGATGAGGTTGTTGTCAACGTAGAGCTCCATCCACACCCACACACCTCCCCACAACACCCCATCCCACCCCTCCACTTCTCTCCCCACACCTTGAAGGAGGAAGGTGGCAGAATGGTTAAGACGCTCATCTGCCAATACAGAGAGTCTGTGAGAGTCTGGGTTCGAATCCCACTTTCACCCTTTCTCCCAAGTTTGACTGGAAAATCAAACTGAACATCTTGTCATTCGGATAAGATGACAAATGGAGGTCCCGTGTGCAGCATGCACTTGGCGCACTGAAAAATAACCCATGGCAATGAGAGTGTTGTCCTCTGACAAAATTATGTCGAAGAAATCCACTGTGATACGTACACAAGTATATTCATGCATGCACTCAAGGCCTGACTAAGCACACTGGGTTACGCTGCTGTTCAGGTACCTGCCGAGCAGATGTGGCGCAGCCTATACAGATTTGTCCAAACGCAGTGACGCCTCCTTGAGAAACTGAAACTGAAACTCACCTTGAGGATGAAGATCTCCCGGATGTTGGAGATGAGGTTGTTGCCGACATAGAGCTCCACCAGGGACTGTGCATGGTGCAGGCCAGCCAGAGAGGTGAGGCGGTTGTTATCGACGGCCAGGTAGACCAGGTGGGGGAGGTGTGCCAGGCCCCCACCCAGATCCAGCGAGGACAGCTGGTTGTGCGACAGGCTGAGGCGGCGCAGGCGGGACAGCTTGGACAGGCCGTCCAGCCGCGCGATGCAGTTGTCGTCCAGGGCCAGGTCCTCCAGCTTCACACAGCTGTCCAGGCCCTGAGGGCACACAGACACATGTATCAACACACATGTATCAACACACACATGTATCAACACACATGTATCAACACACACATGTATCAACACACATGTATCAACACACACATGCATCAACACATACACTGCATCAATGTATCAACACACACGTGTAAACGCACACATATATCAACACACATGTATCAACACACACACACATGCATGTACACACACATGCATGAACACACACACACAGATGAACACACAAACACATGCATCAACACACGTGCATGCATACACACAAGTCAGCACACAATCACAGATAGTACACAATCAAAAATACAACCAACAAATTCTGAACCTATCAAAACTCACTCACTTACTTATAGTCATTTTAGTTCACACTGGAAAGGGATGAGCTGTTGAGAATTATTCAGGAGGGGAAAAGCTGGGTCTTCACACTGGATTTGAAAGACTGCAGCAAAGATGAGTGACTGAGAGGCTGAGGAAGCTGATTCCAAAGAAAGGGGGTTTGGTATGATAAACTGCATTGGCCATACATTTTGGTTCGAGCAGGGGGGATCCTAAACATGCGGGTGTCAGAAGAAGAGCTGAGTTGGTGTGAGGGTGTGTAAGGATGAATGAGATCAGAAAGATACTGTGGACCAGAAGCCTCAATGGGCTTGAAACAAAGAGAGACGACTTTGTAAATAATTCTTTCTTGTACTGGGAGCCAGTGTAAAGCATGAAAGAGAGGAGAGATGTGATCAAATTTAGAAGAACGAAAGACAAGATGAGCAGCATGGTTCTAAACTTTCTGAAGCCCACACAGACACACAGACACACACAAACACACACACATACACACACGCACGCACGTACACACGCATACACACACACACACACACACACAAACACAAACACGCACGTACACATGCATACACACACACACACAAACACAAACACACATGCACATACACACACCCACACAGACAGAAACCCCTCCGCACCCCATTCACCCCTCCCCTCTCCCCCCTCCCCCCAACACACACACACACAGTTAGCAGCATGTGGCTGACCTCTATCTTGGTCAGGTCGTTGTTGCTGAAGGAGGCCCATCTCAAGTTCTCCAGCCGCTCCAGGTTGGACATCTTGGTCATGTGCTGACTCTCAAGGTTCACTGTCGTCACCTGCAGTGACACACGTGTTGACACAGCAACCATCGTCATCATCATCATCACACACATTGTCGCAGCAACCATCGTCATCATCATCACACACACACTGTCATCATCATCATCACACACGCGTTGTCACAGCAACCATCGTCATCATCATTATCACACATGTGTTGTCACAGCAACCAACGTCATCATCATCATCACACACGCATTGTCACAGCAACCATCGTCATCATCATCACACACGTGTTGTCACAGTAACCAACGTCATCATCATCATCACACATGTGTTGTCACAGCAACCATCATCATCATCGTCATCACACACGTGTTATCACAGCAGCCATCGTCATCATCATCATCACACAAGTGTTGTTACAGCAACCATCGTCATCATCATCACACACGTGTTGTCACAGTAACCATCGTCATCATCATCATCACACATGTGTTGTCACAGCAACCATCATCATCGTCATCACATACGTGTTGTCACAGCAACCATCGTCATCACACACGTGTTGTCACAGCAACCATCGTCATCATCATCATCATCACATACGTGTTGTCACAGCAACCATCGTCATCATCATCACACACGTGTTGTCACAGCAACCATCGTTATCGTCATTACATATGTGTTGTCACAGCAACCATCGTCATCGTCATCACACATGTGTTGTCCCAGCAACCATCGTCATTATCATCACACATGTGTTGTCACAGCAACCATCATCATCTTTACAACACATGTGTCGTCAAAGCAACCATCATCATCATGACAAATGTGTCATCACAACAACCATCATCATAATCACCATGACACACATGTCATGACAACCATCATCACCATGACACGCATGTCTTCACAACCACCATCATTATCATGACACGTGTCATCACAACAACAACCATCCTCATCATCATGACATATTTATCATCACAACCATCATAATCATCATGATCATCATGACACATGTGTCATCATAACCACCACAATCATCATGACACATGTCATCACAACAAACATCATCATCATCATATGTGTCATCACAACAACAATCATCATGAAACATCTGTCATCACAACAACCATTATCATCATCATGACACACATGTTGTAAAACAACCATCATCATCGTCATGACACACATGTAACAACAACCATCATCATCGTCATGACACACATGTTGTAACAACAACCATCATCCCCATCATGACACATGCCATTACAACAACCATAATCATAAGCATATATAATACAGAATGTAATCATTATTATCATCATCATTATCAGGATTCAGACAACACACTATACCTTGCTACACAAGATAACATACTGCACCTTGCTATACCACACAACACAATGTTCCTTGCTATACCAGACAACACACTGTACCTTGCTATACCACACAACACACTGTACCTTGCTATACCAGACAACACACTTTACCTTGCTATACCACACAACATGCTATACTTTGCTATACCACACAACACACTGTACCTTGCTGTACCAGACAACACACTATACTTTGCTATACCAGACAACATGCTATACTTTGCTATACCAGACAACAGACTATACCTTGCTATACCACACAACACACTATACCTTGCTATACCACACAACACGCTATACCTTGCTACACCACACAACACACTGCACCTTGCTATACCATACAACACACTATACCTTGCTATAACAGAATACACACAACACCTTGCTACACCACACAACACACTACACCTTGCTACACCAGACTACACACTACACCTTGCTACACCAGATTACACACTACACCTAGCTATAACTTGCTACACCACACAACACACTAGGTAGATTACCTAGGATCAGATCAGTCGCAGGTTTGTCAACAACACATGCCAACACCTCACCAGTGAAATAAGGCGTGGACACAAAACCTTCTGCCGGAAACTGTCCGGTGTGGCCCCCAAAAGACCGGCATTTTGATGCGTACTGGTCCTGTAGCACCAGTGATCTTTTAACTCCTGCTGTGGTGCACCCAGTGTCTTGAAGAAAAGTGGCCTTGAAGCCGTTGACCACAGAGTCCTCAACTTTGAGTCCTTGTTGGGAATCTTGAGAAACCAGGACATTTCTTTTTTGCTCGGGACTAGGATTCTGAGCATTGTTACAAGGGCATTTATCTCTCTTATGAAACTTGCATCCACAGTTCCAGCATCGCACATCATTCACACTAGTATGCGATCCTCTACCCTGCTGGGAGCCACCACCTTGGGAAAATCGTAAGTTATCACCTCTACCCTTTCCTCTAAAATTGTGAAAGGGGTGGGGCTGGTTGCATCCATTTTCATGGGTTGGATCTGAAGGCTGAGCATAATAAGCATCTCACTGAGAACCATGATAGTGCTGTTGGGGAAAGCCATGACGAGCATTTGGTTAGACTGTTGGTGTATTACTGACATTAGAATTGAAAATTTTTGCTTCCGACCCCCTTGCAAAACATTTTTTGGGACGTGCATTGCAGTACTGGTCTGCAGTACAGCCCATTTCATCTGCTTTTGTAAAAGACCTTTCTCTGAGAAAAAAAAAAAAGCCAACTTTTTAGAAACACTCTGGAGAATTTGTTCATGGAAAAATAAATCACAAAATTTATGAAAATCATGCTCAGTTCCAGAAAGTTTGATCCAACTATCTAACAAATGGCTAGAATGGATCAAGAATGCTGCAAAAGATCCATGTTTGTCTGGATGAACTGAGCAAAGCTTTTCACAGAAACCGTCCTCAGTGCACTGGAACTTCTTCAATAGTACAGTGTAATTAGAAATTGGGGTGGACAAAATTAAAATAGTTTTTATACTTTGCACACAAACAGAACAGGACCCAAACTTGATCCTGTGAAAAATCCTCCAAAATCTATGCCCAGCAACATGGAAATTTATTGCGTTCATTTTTTTTTTAGCATTTTCGCTATGATAATATACGTCCGAAATTTAGAAGGTAGGGACAATGTTTATAAAATCTTTCACATTCAAACTGACATTGCTGCTTCAGCTGTACAAGCAATGGAAGTGAGCACATTTATCCTCATCATCATATTCAATTTCAAAAGAAACAATTATATATGATGTCATATGTCGTCATCGCTTAAATCGACCTCGCTTAAGTTGTTTCATCATGTAAGTGGACACAGTTACTTGGCCCTGGCCAGGAGCCTTACTTTTCTCAATAAATTTTCCTCGCTTAACCCATCCTCATTTAAGAAGCACCTCACATGCATCAAACTTTTTAAACTGCAACCTTTCTTTTCTCAGTCTATCCTCTTCTGTCTTTTCTTTAGTAAACCTTTCTTCTTCCCTCTCTTTCGCTCTTTTAGCTCTTTCCTCAGTGTGGTTGATGTACGCCATGAGTTTATCACCAGTGAGGCCCAATTTTTGCCCTTGGTCAAGAAAGCACTCGAAAACTTTCATTGTGAGGGAGAATGAACATAGTTGGTTGACTTGATTTTATTTTTTTAAGTGAACATTAGGTTAGAGCAATGAGTGGTCACTTTTTACCCAGCCAGAAGAGGTTTCAAATATTATGGGGAAATTGGGGGGTTCTTACCAAGATATAATATAGAATTTTAGAAAAAGTAAAACATCAAGATAAAATGCAAAATATGGATTGACATCTACTCACACTTACAAACCTTCCACACAGAAATGTATTCTAAGTTAATGGGGCGAAAAAATGAAATTTTGTTCAGTGAAACCTCCTCAAAAGAGTTAAATGCCAAAAAAATGGACAATTTTGAAAACATTCAAAAACTGATTTTTTTCAAAAAAAGAAAAAATTCTGATTAGATATGTAGCCGGGTTGGCTACGATCTTCGTTGGGCCAGCTTAGCAGACGATTTTTGTGACTCGCCGAAGGTTACCAAGGAAGTTGTAAATCGGTCACAAGTTATCTCCCTTTACAGGGAACCGTATGATGATTTTCATCAATTTGTTAAATTATAAACACTTCCTTATAGATGAGATTATAGTTTTGTGTTATGGAACTTCAGAACGATCATACTTCTCAACTGTAATGATATCATTTGGCCAGAAAGCCTATAACTTTTTAAAACTAATATTTATGTGAATGAGTTTTGGCGCGATCTTCGAAATCCACTCAGTTGAAACATACAAAATACCTTCGTTTTCTATAAATCGATATAGTTACCGTGGAATTTAGAATGTGCATTAAAATGTAAATGATTAAGCCTTCTTCTCGTGTACTGCTTTCCGTGTACACCTAAGTTATAGGCATGCGATGGTACGAAATGTCTGACGGCATTTCGGCGCCACAAAACTATCTCTTCTTCAAGCCATTGGAATTCGTCAGTGCCGATTTGAGCAAAATACGTTTTTACAATACCTACACATTTTTATATCGTGTCTTGCAGATGTTTGCATTTCTGTTATCAATCTGATTAGTATCGTGCATGTATAATTGTGTTGTAGTTGGTTTAAACGAAGTATTTCATTGTCGATCACAAGTGCCAAAAGCACCGCCAAGCGGTGCCGACACGGGAGCTATCCGCTGAGTTTTCTCTTGAATTTTTACATAAAAAATCTTTACTCTAGAAGCAGATTTTACAGATGATTTTTATATAGTTGGAAATTCAGGATGTTCAGTTACTTAATTGTTGCAATTATATTACATATTGCGACGTATTAATTGTTGTAATGTACAAAAATGATACATGAACTCGTTAAAAGCTCGTTCATTCAGTGACTCTTTTTGTTTACAGTTTTTAACTACATTAATTTTGTAGAAAATGGTTTAGTTTAAGAAAATGCTCGTCTCTTGTAGTTTTGTGTGATATATAATATGCCTATGTTAGTTCCCCGAGCCGAAAGTCAGAAGCCGCTAAAATTGGTCAAACAAACACAAGCTTGGCCCCTCAAGGCTCGCGGGGGGCCGGTTTCGTGAGTTGCTTCGCGGCGCTGGCTTTGCGGTTCGGCGGAACAGAATATAAGGAGTGAGCGAGTGCCAGACAAAGAGAGAACTCTCCTGGTCTGGAAGAATGAAAGAATAAAAGAAGAAAACCAGCGCACTGCCTTCCCGAGTCTACCTTGCCTGGCTGCGGCTCTCTTCTGCAAACACCTTCTACCTGTCTTCACCTTCTCCAACACCACCTTACCACCCCGTCACAGATATCCCAATACAAAATGAAAAAGATTTTTTGAATGTACCCCTCTAATGTAAATTGAGAAACCATTTCCAAGTCAATACCCTCATTGCTAAATACCTATTCTAATGAAAATTTCATTTCACTTTGTAAACCCTAAATTGAAAAACAGACGTGGCGAAATTTTGAAAAAATGCGAAACTTTTTACACAAAACAGATGCAATGAATTTACAAACGTATTAGAGAATGGGAAAGCAAACCAGAATACATAAAAAAGAGAAGGAACATTAACAAATACTATCATAGACCTATCTTGAAATTTATATCTCTCACTCTAAACAGTGTGAAAGTAAGGAGATAATTTGAAAGAAGGGGGTAAGAACCAAGAGTAGGAGGTCACAGACAGGCAAGAAGAAATGACTGTGTGTGTGTAGGTGGGTGGGAACATGTGTGTGTGTGTGTGTGTGTGTGTGTTACCTACTTATTTATTTATGTATTTGTGATATGTTTAAAACTTTGATTTGTGGTGCAATTATGAAAATGATATTTTATTTTTAAATGAACGATGATCTTTGTAGTTGCATTTCTTGTGAAGATCGATACAGAGAGAGAGGGGATGAGAGAGAGAGAGTGTATGTGTGCGTGTGTGTGCGCGTGGTGTGTGTGCGTGGTGTGTGTGTGTGTGTGTGTGTGTGTGTGTGTGTGTGTGTGTGTGTGTGTGTGTGTGTGTGTGTGTGTGTGTGGGTAGATGTGCAATGCGGCTTGGATGACTGAAATGGAGAGGCACGTAAATTTCAGTAATCTGTATATTTGTAAAAAGCTATTTCCATTTGGTGCCATTTAATTTATCTTTTTATTTTCTATTCATTTTATTTGTTTGTTGTTTCTTCTTATGTTGGACATGTGCTGCTGCCAAAAAGAAAATCTCTGTACCAAAGTATAGACAATAAAGTTTGTGTATTGTGTATTGTGCATTGTATTGTGAAAAGCGACAGGAAGCCCTCAGTTAAGGATGTAAGATCTCCAAACTCCAGTAAACCTGGGGACACGTATCCTTCCACTCCAGGCTAAACTATTATACAATAAAGGACTCTTCATGCACAAAATGCTTCATAGCAACTCTCCATCCTATCTGACAAATATGTTTAGTTTTAATGATTATCGACATTCACATGAGATAAATCTTCCATTTACTACCATCTTTTTATGTAAATCAAGCCTTGCATATTCAGGGGGGTGGTTATGGAATCATATCTCAGAAACTTTTAAAACCGAATCAAATTTTCAAAAAATTAAATCTAACTTACATGTATACCTAATGAATCTCTCAAACTTATATTTGTATTTCTTTTTATCACAACAGATTTCTCTCTGTGAAATTCGGGCTGCTCTCCCCAGGGACAGTGCGTCCCTACACTATACCACCACCCATTTTTTTTGTATTTTTTCCTGTATATCGTTTTGTTTTTTTTCCCTATCGGAGTGGATTTTTTCTTCAGAATTTTGCCAGAAACAACCCTTTTGTTGCCATGGGTTCTTTTACGTGTGCTAAGTGCATGCTGCACACGGGACCTTGGTTTATCATCTCATCCGAATGACTAGCGTCCAGACCACTACTCAAGGTCAAGTGGATGGGGAGAAAATATTGGCGGCTGAGCCGTGATTTGAACCAGCGCGCTCAGATTCTCTTGCTTCCAAGGCGGACGTGTTACCTCCAGGCCATCACTCCACTTGACACTTCTTTATCCAAAAATGTACTGATTATTTTTCAATATCATTAGTATTTTATGAATATAGAAAATGATGTTTGCAACAAATTCACTTCCTATGACCCATCTCAGTCAGTCTCTCTCTCCTCCTTTTTAAAAAAATTTTTCATATGTAACTCTGTGTGTGTGTGTGTGTGTGTGTGTGTGTGTGTGTGTGTGTGTGTGTGTGTGTGTGTCTGTGTGTGTTGCCTTTTCTTTTTCTTTTTTTTCAGCTTTTCTTCTTTGCCCTTGAGGGCTGGATGTAAATAAAGCAGCTATGATTACTCCACTACCCTCGTGAAATAAAAATTTGTTCGTTTCTTACCACCTGATTCCTCCACAGCGCTTCCACACTTCCGAACACCTTGCTGTATCAGATAACACACTACACCTTGCTACACCAGACAACAGACTACACTTTGCTACACCAGACAACAAACTATACCTTACTATACCACAAAACACACTGTACCTTGCCATACCAGACAGCACACTATAACTTGCTATACCACACAACACACTACACATTTCAGACAACGGAGTGTACCTTGCTATACCAGACAACACACTATACCTTGCTATACCAGACAACACACTACACCTTGCTATACCAGACAACACACTATACCTTGCTATACCAGACAACACACTACAACTTGCAAATACCAGACAACACACTATACCTTGCTACACCAGACAACAAACTATACCTTACTATACCACAAAACACACTGTACTTTGCCATACCAGACAGCACACTATAACTTGCTATACCACACAACACACTACACATTTCAGACAACAGAGTGTACCTTGCTATACCAGACAACACACTATACCTTGCTATACCAGACAACACACTACAACTTGCAAATACCAGACAACACACTATACAATTGCTACACCAGACAACACACTATACCTTGCTATACCAGGCAACACACTACAACTTGCAAATACCAGACAACACACTATACCTTGCTACACCAGACAACACACTACACCTTGCATATACCACAAAACACACTATACCTTGCTACACCAGACAACACACTACACCCTGTTATACCAGACAACACACTATACCTTGCTACACCACACAACACACTATGCCTTGCTACACCAGACAACACACTACACCCTGTTATACCACACAACACACTATACCTTGCTATACCAGACAACGCACTGTACCTTACTACACCAGACAACACACTATACCTTGCTACACCAGACAACACACTACACTTTGCAAATACCACACAACAAACTATACCTTGCTACACCAGACAACACACTACACCTTGCTATACCAGACAACACACTACACCTTGCTATACCACACACCACACTATATACCTTGTTTTTCCACACAACAAACTATACCTTGCTATACCAGACAACACACTACACCTTGCAAATACCAGACAACACAGTGCACCTTGTTATACCAGACAACACACTATACCTTGTTATGCTGCACAACACACTACACCTTGCAAATACCAGACACCAGACTATACCTTGCTATACCAGACACCACATTATATCTTGCTATACCAGAACAACACACTACACCTTGCAAATACCAGACACCACACTATACCTTGCTACACCAGACACAAAATTATATCTTGCTACACCAGAACAACACACTACACCTTGCAAATACCAGACATCACACTATACCTTGCTACACCAGACACAAAATTATATCTTGCTACACCAGAACAACACACTACACCTTGCAAATACCAGACATCACACTATACCTTGCTACACCAGACACCACACTATACCTTGCTGCACCAGACACCACATTATATCTTGCTACACCAGAACAACACACTACACCTTGCAAATACCAGACAACGCAGCACACCTTGTTATACCAGCTGGTGTCGTTCTCGGACACCTTGTCAGGCTTCAGGCGGCTGTTCTGGCAGATGATGTGGGCGCTGCAGCCCAGGCTGAGGGAGCGAGGCAGCATGGTGTCCGTGCGCGAGTTGGTCAGCAGGGACAGCTGGGAGATGCGCGACCCGGCGGCCATGCGTAGTGACATCTGGCCCTCTTGCTCCGTCACCGCCTCCCCGTTCAGCCACTTCAGTGTCTTGATGCGCCCCACCACGCGAAGCTTGAGGGCGACAGGCTGAGGGATGCACACACAATGATGATGATGATGATGATGATGACAGGTATATCTGTCTTGATGCGCCCCACCACGCGAAGCTTGAGGGCGACAGGCTGAGGGATGCACACACAATGATGATGATGATGGTGATGACTATGATGATGATGATGATGATGATGACGATGATGGTGATGATGGTGATGATGATGATATCTATGTTGATATCTATCTTGATGCAACCCACCACGCACAGCTTAAGGGTGTCAGGCTGAAGGGTGCATACAAAAATGATGATGATGATATCATAGTGATAACAATAATCAGTCTTCTTATTTTGATGCGACTGACGACACACACATTCAGGGCATCAAGATGAAAGATGCACACAATGATAAAACTGATGATAATGATGTTAACAAATAATAATTTTTAAAACAGATAATAATGACAATTAACACTAAGTATTGTCATCTTGACCATGAAGGAGCTTGAGGACGGCAGGCTGACAACAATAATGATAATAAAAATGACGCTGATGATGATGATGATAATTATACTAATGATAAGTATTTTCATCTTGATACATCCCACCAAGTGGAGCTTGATGGCATCAGGCTGTAAGACGCACACAATTATAATGATGATAAGGACTGGAGTGTCCATGTAATGAATGACGACTCACTCTCAAAGCTAAGAAACGTCAACACATCACTCCCCTACTTGCTTCCCTTCACTGGCTCCCCATTCAAGCATGAATACAATACAAACTCTCAGTCCTTTGTCACAGTTTCTTCACTGATTCTTGTCCTGTCTATCTTTCAGATCTACTTTCTGTCTTTTCACCATCCAGACAACTTTGTTCTTCAAATGACAAGCACACACTGTCCATTCCAAAGATTCATCCTAAAGCTTATGGTGAACGTTTCTTTTCTTTTGTTGCACCTAAACAATGGAATTCACTGCCCTCACACCTCTGCTACACCCCAACACCCACATTCAAGAGAGCACTCAAAACATATCTTTTCAAACTGTACTTTTCTCACTGAAAAATTTCCATCTGCATATGCTTGCTGTGATTTTTGTTGCTGGATGTGCTCTTTGTGTTGATCTGCATGCATCTGTGATGATTTTGGTGTATTTTTCGTGATACCTGGTTCCCTAGTGTTTATTTTTGTGTTTATTTTTGACAATGGTGAATGTGATGTGCTGTGTTTTCCTGTGATTTGCACCTGTGTGATTTGAAACTGTGATGGCGCCTGTGTCAATTACCGTTTAAAATATTTTATATATATATATATACATATATATACTTTTTTTTTTTTAATGTCATTTAGTCTTACATATGTATAATCTTAGTCAATGTCATATGAAACTGTTGTCTTTGTACATATTTTAGGACACTTCGTCTTAAATTTGTACATATTATTGTAAAGCACAATGAGCCCCATCTGAGATGGGGGTACTGCACTATACAAGCCTACATTTTATTGTTATTATTATTAATGAGAAAGAGAAGAAGGTAATGATAATAATTATGATACTGATAATGATGATGATGATAATTCTCTGGATTCAGAGGGACCAAAGACAGCAGGGTCTGACCTTGAGCCAGGGGTTGTGGCGAATGTCAAGGTGACGCAGCGCCCCGCAGTGTTTACGCAAGACTGACAACTCTTCCCGCGTGTTGTGCAGCTGGTTCCATGTCAGGTCCAACCTCTCCAAGCGTGACAGAGACTGTGGGACACACACACATACATGTACACATACACACAAATACACACACACACACACATACATGAGTACGTTCTAAATTTATCTTTCCTGTTACAATTGTAAATAAATAAAGTTTATACACAGGTTTTACCAGCATATCATACTTTACTTAATGGTTGCAAAGCATAACTTGAAAATGTCATGTAAAGATTTATTCTAGTGGCAAGGATAATTGATTCTCATCTAGATCCACTGCAAGTGTCCATCTCAGCTGATATTTTTTTCAGAAATATATATTTAATTATAATCGATAATTTGAACAGTTAAACAATATTTTCTTCTGCGCGTTGTGATTGTTTTGTCTTTTTTTTGATAAACAGTTTTGTTTTTTACAGTAAATATAACAGTTTTGTAAATATATACAGACTGTGTTCTCATACACACTTTCTCACACACAGCACACATACACGTTTTTTTCTCTCCCATCTAAAATCATTTCAGTGAATAGATGAATAGATGTTAAATTAATGATCAAACAACAAACATACACACTTTCTTTTTCAGTTGGAATTACTGTGATTGTGAAGTGCTTAAAGCAAAATCGTTTGATCAGGTGCTATATAAACAAACTTATTATTATCATTATTACATACATACACACATACACATACCCACACATATACAAACATGCATACATACACACACATACATACACAGATGCATGCATACACACACAAACACATGCACACACATACATACAACTGCAGGCATGCACACCACACCCATATACACTACACAAACACATATACACACAAATGCACATACACATAGATACAAACACACACACACACACACACTCACTTACACATACACACATGCATGCATGTACCTGTGCATGCACACACACATACACCCACATATATGCACATATATGTGCACATGTGCACACACACACACACACACACACACACACACACACACACACACACACACATAAATATGTTAGGTCAATCCAAGGAGCAAACAAGGCACACATATCAACACTTCAGCGGCAACACCTGCGCCAAGTTCTCCCTGTACCTTCATTCCTTCCAGGGTGGTGATTTTGTTGAAACTGGCATCCAGGTATTCAATATTCTGCAAAGACACACACAGAAAATGCACAGACTGTTTCTTGTCATGAATGACAGATGGGATAACACGGAAGAAACATTTTTTTTCAAGCATTATTTCATGAATGAGAAATCGTGTTCATCAATTTTTTTTTTTTTTAATATAGAAAGGAAGAATCATTAGTGAAGTATATGGAAATCCGGACTTGAAATACACTAAGTGGTCAAATCACACAGGCACAGATAAAGACATTCTCATGAACACACACACATAGATAAATACACACAGACAAACATCAGCATCCACACACACACACAAACACACAGATCACACCACAGGAACACACACACACACACACACACACACACATACACAACCCCCACCCCCACTCCCACCCAACCTGACACACACAAACACAACACACCACACCACAGGAAACAACAACACACACACAAAACAAAGCACCCAACACCAGAAGAAGACACCAGCACCAACACCACCACAGCGACCACCACTGACCATGTGAGTGATCTCGTCCAGCCTGGTCAGCTCGTTGAAGCTGACCACCAGCTTCTTCAGGGACACCAGAGACTGGATGTGCTTCAGCTTGCTCAGCCCATTGCCATGGAGATTGAGGTAGGTGATGGTACTCAGGGTCTCGGACTTGGCCGCCTTCAGCAGAAGCTCTTCTGTCAATGTCACCATCCTTTGGGGAGGGGGGAGAAAAAACCATGGCTTTTGGTAAGTTCTTCATCTTCTTCTTCTTTCATGGGCTGCCACTCCCACGTTCACTATAAGTCCATGAGTGGGCTTTTACCTATAAGACTGTTTTTACCCCACCTTGTAGGCAGCCCTACTCTGTTTTCAGGGGTGTGCATGCTGGGTGCATTCTTGTTTCCATAATCCACCGAATGATGACATGGATTACAGGATCTTTAACATGTGTATCTTATCTCCTGTTTGCATATACACATGAAGGGGGTTCAGGCACAAGCAGGTCTGCACATATGTTGACCTGGGTGATCTGAAAAATCTCCACCTTTTACCCACAATGCGATGTTACCGAGATTCGAACCCAGGACCCTCAGATTGAAAGTCCACCACTTTAGCCACTCAGCTATTGCACCCGTCTACACCATCACCATCCTTCGGGAGGGAAAAAACATGGCTTTTGTTAAGTTAACTCATTTTGCTTCACCACCATCCTTTGGGGGAAAAACATGGCTTTTGTTAACTCATTTTGCTCCATCACCATCCTTCTGGGGATGAGGGGGATGGGGAACATGGCTTTTGGTAAGTTAACTCATTCTGCTCCATCACCATCCTTCTGGGGATGAGGGGGATGGGGAACATGGCTTTTGTTAACTCATTCTGCTCCATCACCTTCCTTCAGGGGATGAGGGGGATGGGGAACATGGCTTTTGGTAAGTTAACTCATTCTGCTCCACCACCTTCCTTCTGGGGATGAGGGGGATGGGGAACATGGCTTTTGGTAAGTTAACTCATTCTGCTCCATCACCATCCTTCGGGGGGAAAAAACATGGCTTTTGGTAAGTTAACTCATTCTGCTCCATGATTCCTTCCCCTGTGGACCAGGTACGAGTATTCTCGTACCAACACACTACTTTGATTTTGTTATTTCTTGTTTGGTACAGCTGATGTTCTAAACTGAACCATTTACCAATTCTAGAAGCATGAAAATGAAGCTTTTTTTGACCAATTAAATCAACAATTCCCCATTGATTTTCACCATTTTAGTGAACCACCCTATTGTTTTTCTGCAGTGGTCTCATGTAGTGCTGGTCCAGGGGAGTTGTAGCAGGCATGCAGCTGTGGGGTAGAATGAGTTAAACAGTTTCCGTTTTTCAAGGAGGTGTTCAGACAAATCCATAAACGCTACACCACATCTGCTAGGCGGATGCCTAACCAGCAGCATAACCCAACATGTTTGTCAGGCCTTCAGTGCATGCATATATATTGTGCCCATATAGGAGTGGATTTCTTCTACAAAATTTTCACCAGAGGACAACGCTTTGCTTCTTTTTCAGGACCTTGGTTTATTGTCGCATCCAAGTGATAAGATGCTCACTTTGATTTTCTAGTCAAAACTGGTAGAAAGAGGCAAGACTGGGGTTTGAACCCAGACCTTCTCAGACAGTCCATTGGCAAATAAGCATCTTAACCATTCTGCCCCCTTCCTCCATAAGTTAAACATCTTGGGGTCCCATAGACTCTTTCCTTAATTCTAAGGGGTCCCAGACTTTCTTCGGAGGATCGCTCTAATGCTATACATTCTGATCAGATCTCTACTTTCCTGTCAAAATTCTGTTCAGACAAAGTATATCACTTTGACAGTCAAACAATTGATACTCCAGGAGACCAGGAAAAAGGTAGCACTGTGTTGATACACTCTCCCCTGGGAGAGCGACTTTAATTTCACATAAAAGAAATCTGTGTGATGGAATTAGTACAATACAACACCAGTTACACACACACACACACACACACACACACTACTGCACAGCAATGCACAACACTACACTACGCTGCATTGCACTGCACTGCGCACACACAAACAGTGCAACACAGCACAGGACAGCACAGTACAGTACTGCCCTGCCCTGCCCTGCCCTGCCCTGCCCTACACTGCACACACACACACAGATTAAACACACACACACACACACACACACACACACACAAACAGTACAACACAGCACAACCTAGCACAGCACAGCACTGCCCTGTACTACACTACACTACACTGCACACACACACACACAGATTAAACACACAAACACACACACACACACACACACTACAGACTACACCACACTCACACCCCCATTCTACCCACACTCCCCCACCCCACAACCCTACCCTCCTCCCCCACCCCTCTCACAGACCTGGGTCGCTGCGGGATGTCAGGCAACATGTTGAGGACAACGTCATCGTTGCGAGAGCCTTGAGTGTCAGGGCGGGGCGCTGGGATGTCCGCCACCTTGTTGTCAAACAGGTGGTCACTCACCTGGGTGTAGGGTGACGAAGACGGCTCCTGTCATAAATATGTCATAAAATGTTCATCACATCGCTCACTCACAATGAGATTACAGGCAGCTGACAAAAATAGAACACAGAACTGAATTTACTTTAATTAAATAAACACAGTCAACTTCCTGACTCACTTACACACTCTCTCACACCATCAATACAGTACCACTACTCCTATCAAACACAGACAAAAGTGTCCATATCTGGCACATCTGTCAAAGAACTTCTCACAAGCACAAAAAGTGTCCGGAAACCGACAAACTAGAAATCAGTCAGTGTCGCAGCTTGCTGATCTACAGAAGGGAAGGGGGGATGGAGAAAATGTGGAAGCATATAGCCCAATGTGCTGGACGTACGCATACATAGAAAAGGAAAAAAGAAGAAAAAGAATTATCTGGGGGAAAATCACAAATAACAGATCATCACAGAAGTCTGTTGTAAACAATGTGATCCTCACATGGAACACATATAAAAAATAAAAAAAAGTGCTGATGTTTTCATATTGAGTGGGTCCATTTTCATGAAAACAGCACAGTGTCCTGTCATTATCTTTTTTTTTTTCTTATTTGTTTTCCATGCGAAATACTTCACCCACATGAAGTTTCTTCACAGAACAGCCCACCCCAAGACACAAGTATCAATCCAATCAATCACTACAAGAAGAAGTTGTGGAAACTCCAACTTGTCAAAAAGTGAGTGTTTCTAGCTGCCATTAATTCATTCCAAACTGAGCACTGCGATCATGGTACTGCTGCACACAATGATTGCTAACTGAGTACAGCATTCACGGTTCTGACCTTCAATGATTATGGCCAGTAGAAAGAAGGTTGTGTTATCAACTAAACAGCAATCAATCCTGTTCTCATTGAATGCATGTTTTAGTGGAATCTGTGAAGATACTGTTACAGTATGTGTGTGTGTGTCTGTTCATCTCTGTGTGTGTCTGTGTGTATGTGTGTGTGAGTGTGCTTGAATCTGAGTATGTGCCCACATGCATGTATCAGTGCATTTCTGCCCCCTTACCTTGGTGATGTACTCAAAGTCGATGATGTACTCTGGCAGCACCAGCTCATGATCAAAGATGTACCACTCACACTGCCGAGCATTGCACTCACAGGCACTGGACGGGTCATCTGAACAGACACACTGCGTGTCAGCTATCCTCCATACACTGGGTAGCCAAATTCCTGAGCAGTCGGTCACACAGGTTACACAGGCGACCGTTCTCACAGTGAAACTGGCAACAAGACTGGCAGGTGTCCACAACACAAGTCCTGGGCAACACTGCATAGAGCAGAACACGTCACCTGAACAGGTTTTACTATCAGTCAACAAAACTTTAACCCTTTGACTGCTGCTGATGAGTAAAGTCATCAAGGAGCTGTCACCTCACAGAGAAAACACAGAGCTAACAGGTGAGAGTGTCAGTCACCGCTCTTTATTTGAACGCCTTCCTCTTGGGATTGCATTACTCTTGTTCAGTTCACATCAGTTCAGGTACTCGAGGAGGTATTACTGTGTTTGGACAAATCCATATATGCAACACCACATCCACTAAGCAGATGCCTCTAGTTCAGTAAAAGCAATGAAAAGTACACAAAAATATGAATCATTGCCTTTCAAACTTAATCTCATTTCACCAAGGTTCAGCAAGTCAAGAAATTAATCAAGCAACAATTAGAAGAGCAAGATAGGTAATAAAATTCACAGATATCCAGTCATTGAAATTGTTAACTATGAGAGTTGATACCGCCCACTGACTCAGTTCACTATAAGACAAAAGATAGTGAGTGACAGAAAGACACCCTGAACCCCCCTGGATGTAAATAGTTAAAAAAGTTAAAGGTCCAACAGCCTTTCAAGGCCATACTGACAGTGATTTTATATCCACTGTGTCTTGGGATCAGCACAGCAAAGCAGGCCCCAATCCACCCTTCCGCCTTTTGAACCTCCCCTGAATCAGAGTAAAGTGCCTTTTTCCAAGGACACAATATCATGCCTGAACAGCCTTGAACCCTGATCACTGGTGAATACTGGATCAGAAGTCCATAGCTTTACTAATTCAGCCTTCTAAGATGATCGTTTTCCTTATGACAGTCTACAGTGTGTTTTTATACCCTTTCACCTCCAGCGTCGCATTTCAGCACCAGCAAGGTAGAGCACCCATGTCACTGAAATGCAACCAGATCATGGATCTATTTTCCGTGAACCTAATGCTCTTAATTTTCGGTGGTAGGATAGGCCAGATTTTCTACACATCATAGGGGAATCCCCAGCAATTCTTAGACACCATATTTTCTGTATTTATAGAACAAGGGAATTCTGCACTCCAAACTGACTGGCGGGGAACAGATTTTAAATTAACGCAGCTCATCAAGTTAGCAGGAACTTACTATCCGGAAGACATTTCTTCCTAGGCTTGAAGACGGCGTCTATCTTTGGGTAGGAGCCAGCTGCAATCCTGCACACATACACCACACAGCTCAGTCACCTTCAATCCATACAGCCACACAGGAGTGGGCACATGGGTGAGTTGGTGGGCAGAGGAAAGGATATGGATGGATGGATGGAAGGACGTTGGGGTATGCTGCTGGTCAGGCATCTGCCTAGCAGATGTGGTGTTGTGTATATGGATTTGACCAAATGCAGTGACACTTCCCTGAAAAATTGAAAGTGAAACTCAGCACGCAGACTGTAACGCTGTTGACACCTTCATCTTTGTCCAGCTACAATGATGGTTGGATAAACAGATAAAAGGACCAGTTGGGTCGTTCAAAGAAATTGTATGGGTATGTGGCTGGCCCTATAGTTGATGAGCATATATACAGACTGAGATTTCTGCTCCCCTCTCCACTTGACCTTGAGTGGCAGTCTGAGTGATAAACCGAGGTCCTGTGTGCAGCATGCACTTGCATGTTAAATAACCCATGGCAACAAAAGGGGTGCATTTTTGCAGAAAAATTACAAGTTAGTAAAATAAATACACTTACAGACAGAAAAAAAGGAAAAATATGGGTGGTGCTGAACTTTGTTTAGACGCTTATCTGCCAGTACAGTGTTCATGAGGGTTTAGGTTCCTGCTCTCGCCTTTTCTCCCAAGTCTGACTGGGAAATCAAACTGAGCATATAGTCATTTGGATGAGATGATAAACCAAGGTCCTATAGCACACACAAAGCACACTGAAGAAGAATACCAAAGGCTTTATCTATGGAATCAAGAGGCAAAGTCTTCATGACTCACTTGTGCTTCGCGCTTTATCCAGTAAAGGAATCATGAGAAGAAAAAAAAAGATTAAAAAATCATTCAGAAGTGTTCTATATCAAATATGATGAAGTGGAGTGATGGCCTAGAGGTAACACGTCCGCCTAGGAAGCGAGAGAATCTGAGCGCACTGGTTCAAATCACGGCTCAGCCACCAATATTTTCTCCCCCTCCACTAGACCTTGAGTGGTGGTCTGGACGCTAGTCATTCGGATGAGACGATAAACCAAGGTCCCGTGTGCAGCATGCACTTAGCGCACGTAAAAGAACCCATGGCAACAAAAGGGTTGTTCCTGACAAAATTTTGAAGAAAAAACCACTTTGATAAGAAAAAACAAATAAAACTGCACGCAGGAAAAAATACAAAAAAATGGGTGGCACTGTAGTGTAGCGACGCGCTCGCCCTGGGGAAAGCAGCCCAAATTTCACACAGAGAAATCTGTTGTGATAAAAAGAAATACAAATGCAAACAAATGCAAATGCAAATAAGTGAATAAATACAAATATGCTTGGAAGAGAAAAAAACGAAAGAAAAGGGCATGCAAGCTGGATCGAAACATGCATGTTCAGTTCCGAAACAAGCAGACTATTCCCTACTGCTGCGGCACATCTGACGTCATTTGACGAAATATAATATTTAAAGTAATGTTGTTGCTTTCCTCTTTGTGCGATAAATAGATGTGACTGTACTGGATGTAATAACGCCATTTAATTCATGTTTATTGTGTGTTATATTACATTTTGATTATTCTTTTATTTTGGCGGTAAAGGAGACGCTGCCATCACTTCAGGCACATCGCAACACATGGTAGATCTCTTGATCTGCATGAACTAGTCTACAACAGGCTGACGAAGAAACGATCATTTTAATTTTTCTTTTAATGTTCATTCCAGTTAATTCAGTGTCCACTTTAGGATATTTTTATGCAGTAAACACATCGATGGTGTAGTTGGTATCACTGTATGTGTTCTGTCCAGAATTTGTATTTCTTTCCTTTTAAATGTGAACAAGAAAAACGAGGTCATGTCTTCTCACCAAACACAACCTACCTTCCAGCAAGTCAGTGGGAAGCAGTTTTTAGAATTTCTGGATTTCGGAACACAGCTTAATGAAATAAAACTGTTAATGATATGGAAATACGGATTAATTCAGGAGACTTACAACCTATTGTTGGTATGACTGTGAAGATTTTTTTTCATTCTATGTTTAAGCCAAATTTGGTATTGACATAAAAGTATTTCCAGAGAAAATGGCTATGTTAAAGTTTACCCACACACACACACACACACACAGGGTTGAAACATAGACTCACTTCGTTCACACAAGTGAGTCAATAAAATAAAATGAAATAAAAAAATCTCTCTCAGTCACTTTCTCTCCCTCTCCCACTCCCCCCTTCCCTTCCACCCCCACTCACGGTCTGTTGTCCAACCAAGTGGCACTTTTCCCCAGGTACGTCTTGGCAATGATCAGCTGGCCTGTGTGAAAGAGAAAAGAGGTTCTTCTTAAAGAGAAAGCACTTCCCGATAGAGGGCATATGTGTGTGTAGTGGTCTTCAAGTTGACATCTTTCCATTCTAAGTGATATTTGATCCACCCCCCCCACCCCAAAAAAAAAAGTGTAGAGGGGATGGGGATGGGGAGCAGGAGAAATGGAAGGGGAGGTGTAACTGTATGTGTGTGACTGTGTGTGCATGCATGCCTCTGTGTGTGTGTGTGTGTGTGTGTGTGTGTGTGTGCCCGAGTGTGCAAGTGTGTGTGCGTGCGCATGCGTGTGTGCTTATCTATGTATGTTTGTTTGTTTGTCAGTGTGTGTGTGTGTGTGTGTGTGTGTGCATGTGTTTTTGTGTGTGCATGCGTCCGTGCGTGTGTGCATGTGTACGTGTGTGTGTGTGTATGCATGCATGCGTGTGTGTGGTGTATGTGTTCATGTGTTCATGTGTGCATGTGTACAGCTGTGAATGCAATTATATGTGTCTGTATTTAGCAAAAGCAGCAACAGAAATAGGCAATAGTAGAAGCATGGACTCTAGTAATTCTGTAAAAAAATAATATATGAAAAACAACAGCAATGCCTATCTTATTCATCATCTGAATTAAACTGACCACAACATTTATTTATGTTCTGTTAACTAAGACTGAATCTGAGCGCAATGAAACCATCTTGTGATACAAAATCCTTTCATCCCTTTCATACCAGCACACAGACAAACAAGTATCAAGAACATTCAGATGAACCTCTGTGACCCCTCTTCTTGAGAAACTACACTGGGCTCCCATTTCTCCAGGGTGGATTACAAATAGCTACCGTGTGTTTTAATGTCATAAACTGACACATACCCACAGGAGGAAGGTGGCAGAATGGTTAAGACGCTCAACTGCCGATACAGACAGTCCATGCGGGTGTGGGTTTGAATCCCACTCTCACCCGTTCTCCCCAGTTTGACTGGAGAATCGCCCCCAGGGGTCTGGCTTCACGTCGCCGGGGGTGTTAGCGGGAGGATTCATGCATCTGATTGTTGCTTCCAATTGATGGTATAGTGATGTGGTTTGGATTGGTTGTTAGGTGGAGGGATTTTTGTTATGTTGAAATATTGTTTGTTGACGGGGTATGGGAAGCAGATTGGATGCATGAATTCTCCCGAACCAAAGACCCAAACGTGGTCAGCGTATCTGGCCTGTAATCCCACGTTTCTTACACTCGGCTAGGGGATGAATGGCTATACGTTAGTTAGTCGTGAGAGTGTACTGTCTGAATTCATGCGGGACGGTTTCAGGCAGACGGACGTCGAATTGACCATCCATTGTCCCTTCCCCAGCACGGCAGCTCTCCTGGGGTGACCGAATATTTACTGCCATCGCTGAGCCTACGCCTCATGCACAAACAAAATCAACACTCTATAAAACGGAAACGAACGCACGGAAATGGAAATGAAATTGATTCTGATTCGGATGATGATGCTCGAGGGAGTTTGGTAATTGGCCTTCTTGGTTGGTGGTTGAACCCCTTGACAGTGATCACCCTCTGCGGACTCTGAGTCCCTTCGCAGTTGAAAAGGGAATCTCTGCTATTGTGGGAGGCAAGGCAAAGGATGCGAAAACGCTGAGTCATTCAGATGAGACGATAAACCGAGGTCCCCTGTGCAGCATGCACTTGGCGCACTGAAAAATAACCAATGGCACAGAGAGTGTTGTCTTTTGGCAAAGTTCTGTAGAGCTACACAAATATATAGGCATGCGCTCAAGGCCTGACTCAGCACGTTGGGTTATGCTGCTGGTCAGGCATCTGCCTAGCAGATGTGTAGTATATATGGATATATCCAAAGGCAGTGGCACCTCCTTGAGAAACTGAACTGAAACTGCACCCACATACCTTTGTGATTTAGTTTCAATCTACACTCCTTCAAAATCTTTATACTTGGCTGCTGGTTCTGGAGTGCTGACAATTCATCAAAGAAACAAAAAAATCACACGGTCAGCACTCTTTCTCCCATCTTGACCCAGTGGTGTGGAACCCAACTGCCCTTCTCAGTCCGTCAAGTGGATTTCCCGTTTCAGTTTAAAAAGTCTCTCAAAATACACCTCTTCTTTTCTGCCTGCCACCTTACTGACTGATAAGCTTCTTGAACTTCTGCTGGTTGTGTGTGCGCATGTGCAGGTGTACACATTTGTTTGCGCATTTGTGTGTGCACGTGCTTGATTGTGTGTGGTGTACTTGATTGCATGTGTGTTTTATGTATGTATAACTTTTTATTGTAAACTCCAAGAGTTCCCTGCCTTGGAGGTACGAATGTCAGTCTGTATTACAATCACTCTCCCTCAACTCTGTGAACAGTCACTGGGGAACCACACAGAAATGTCAGTCTGTATTACAATCACTCTCCCTCAACTCTGTGAAAAGTCACTGGGGAACCACACAGAAATGTCAGTCTGTATCACACTCTCCCTCAACTCTGTGAACAGTCACTGGGGAACCACACAGAAATGTCAGTCTGTATTACAATCACTCTCCCTCAGCTCTGTGAACAGTCACTGGGGAACCACACAGAAATGTCAGTCTGTATTACAATCACTCTCACTCAACTCTGTGAACAGTCACTGGGGAACCACACAGAAGTACTGTTCACTAGTTTGTAATCTGTCCCAAGAGAGATGGGCAACCAAAGTAGTTTCTTGATAAAAAAAAAAAAGAAGACATTTCTTTTTTATTAATAAGGGGCAAAAACATGATGAAAAAAAATCAACAACACACACACACACACACACACACACACATCAACAATTAACATCAAGCACAAACTGACCAAATCTGAAGGTGCAGCCATCGGAAGCAGAGCGTTCCATGCGCTGTTTCTTCTGGTAGGCAATGCGGTGTCGGTCAGCCAGACTGAGACTGTTGCTCAGAGGAACCGCCGCATCTCGACCCAGCATCTGGGGGTCACAGAGAAATCAACACCAAAACTGTTCGCTGTGGTCACTGAGGTAGATACACATTGTGATTTACTTGAGAAAAATAAATAAATAAAAAGGAAGAAGAAGAAAGAGAGAACTTCTTGCCCGTACCATTGGTGCAGACTGGCTGAACAACTTGCACATAGAAAAATAAGTCATAAAAAGTTGTTGTTTTTTAAATGAACATTTTTCCTCAGTTGTACACAGCAGCACATAGTCACAGTACTGAAGTTTAACAAGCTATATCTTTGTTGTTGTTGCTGTTTCCCAATAATAACATTTGCACTCCACTAATAAAATCAACAAACATGCACACACACACACACACACACACACACACACACATCTATACACAAATCTACAAACGAAAAAAATTAACCATAAAAAAAAAAGAATTCAGGGCAAAAACATAAAAAAAGTTACACAAGGTGCTGCACTTTGTGAGCCTCAGCATCCCTGAACCCCTGCTCAAGGGGGACACACACACACACACACACACACACACACACACACACACTCACACACACACACACACACACACACACACACTCACACACACACACACTCACACACACACACACACTCACACACACACACACTCACACACACACACACACACACACACACACACACACTCACACACACACACACACACACACTCATACATACACACACACACACACATACACACACTCACACACACACACTCACACTCACACACACTCACACACACACACACTCACACACACACACACAAACACACACACACACACACACACACACACACTCACACACACACTCACACACACACACACACACACACACACACACACACACACACATAATCTGTTTTTTAAAAATCAACTTCAAAATAAAATTAACGGCAAAACTTTTTCTTTTTTTTAAAGAAAGAAAAGACAACCAAACAAAAGAGACAAGAGTGGCGTACCTTGTGGGTCTCCGCGTCCCTGAACCCTTCCTCCGGGACGCGGGCGGGCTCCATGGTGCCTCCAGGCATCTCCGGATCCCAGATCCAGAACAGGTACTCCAGCAGCTTCTTGAAGGCCGTGTTCCTGCAACCAGCACCACACACTGTGTCAGTGATTCTGGTTAGATACAACACATACACACACACATACGTGCACACACACACGCACACGCAGACACACACACACACACACACACTGATAGTGAAAAGACACTAAACTAAAGAACACACACACACACACACACACACACCTCTGTGGCTCTCAATCCCCCTTTACAGTACAATACAGCATGGTACGGTACAATACAATACAGTATAGCACATTGCACTACAGTGCAGTACAGTTCAGCACAATACAGTAGAACAAAGTACAGCACTGGTGTAATACAACACATAAAATACAAGTACAACAGAGTACAGTACAGTAGAACACAGCACAGTACAGTACAACATGCTACAAAACAATAGAGTTCAGTACAATACAATGCAGTACAATAGAGTACATTCAGTAAAACTGAGAGTTATACAACACAGTAGACATTGTACAATACAATACAATGCAAAAAAGTACAACACTGTACAATATAGTACAATGCAATACAGTATAATACAATATAAAAGAGTACAGCACAGCACAGCACAGCACAATAAACTGCAGTAAACTACACTGAAATAGTACAGTACAGCACAGCACAATACCAGCTGACTTTACTGTCAATGAAAGACAATCAATCAAAACTGATGCTACTTGTTGACTCCCCCTCTTCTACTCCCCCCCTCCCCCGCTCCCCCCACCCCCCTCTCCCAACTGATGCCATGATACCCACAGACAGACACACAAACCACTTCAGCACCAACCCCAACGGATGTGACTCACTTGGTGCCCGGGTAGTACTCCCCGACAGGGCCCTCCGTGACGCGGGTCAGCTTCTTGTCGAAGCGGGCACGCAGGATGCGGTTGTGGATGCGGATGATGCGGTGGATCTTGATGCCGACCACCCCCTGCCCCTTGTAGTCGGTGGCACAGAAGCGAGACATCACCAGGTCATGGCAGGAGGTGAACCTAGGGGCACAGGCAGGGGGGATACGTGAACACATGGAGCAGAGAAATAAAAACGTGACACGATTCAAACACTCCTCAGTGAACCCAAGGCACTGGCAGGGGGATATCAATCAATCAAAAACACTTTATTAATCCACATGGAAATTAACTTGTACAATCACAGGCTTGTTGTAAACACCAACATAAAATGATCATGCACAGCATAAAAAGAGACTAAAACTAGTCAAATAAGAATTCCCAATAGTCGACGATAGGCTAACACCCCCCCACCCCCTGGCCCCCCGCCGCCCCTCCCCCCACCCCTTTCCACACACACACACATACTCACATTAAGACAATAGGGTATTGCACAAAAATACTTACAAATGAAAACATCCAACAAATGAAAGGTATATATTACTAAAACAACATGCGTCCGCATGCACACACACACACACACACACACGTACGCACACACACACATTAAGACCATTCATGAACACATGGAGCAGAGAATCAAAATGTGACATGATTCAAACACTCCTCACTCTCTGCACTCAGATCTTTCATGTCTGGCCTTAAAACCTACCTCTTCTCAAAAATGCCCACCCTCCTCCCAGCCCCTCCCTCCCTCCCCTGTCTCTCCCTTGTCTTCAATTTCCCCAGCTTTGTATTTACAAGTATCTATATGTTGTTATTTGTTTTGTTTTTGTTTTTTGTCTTTGTGAATTAGAGCTATGCGTGTGTGTGTGAATGACTGCTGTGTAATGGCTATGATTTGATACAATATGCACAATATTCATCGCTATTTAAACACTAAATATTACTATGATGATGATTATGGTAACGATTGTGATTATGATTATGGTCATAATCATTATCATTATCATCATTATAATGTTTGACCAACAGAAGCCAGAGCATTCATACAGCACATGATGAGAGAGATCCCTTCAGCCTCTCAAGTCAATCACAATCTACAAACTGGAACATGTACTGAGGCTCTCCAAAATAAGAATTACACTCCAAGCTGTCAGCTGGACACCTGCTATGTCAAAGAAAGCTGAAGTGGCAGCAAACAGTGGAGAGAGACTTCAGACGTGTCAGTTGACGATGGGGTGACAGCAGATGACTGGCTGAGGACCATGCACTATGGAGCACCTTGATTGCCTCATGTGTCCAGCGACACGGGAGCATCTAAGTGTAAGTAAGACTAAGATAAAATTGAAAACAGTAAATCATCGAACAGGTCAAGACACAATCATCAAATCTGTACCTGTGTTGGTGAGAATTTTTTTTCCTGCATTTCAAAATGTTTTATTTTTTCTAAGTTCTTCCCTGCCTTTTGGTATATTTGCTGGAAACACACTGCTTGTGGAACACAAACACTGGGACCACAAGGAAAGTGATATACCACACTATCATGATTATGTTCTGGGAAAAAAAAAACACACACACAAACACACATATGAATGTACACACACACACACACACACACACACACACACACACACACACACACTTCCTTTTTCTGACATCCAAACTGCCATTTTCTTTATGCTATCTATAAAATCATCACCACCATCACAGTGACCCTTACCAGACGTCAGTGGAGGCCCCCTCCTCAAAGCGGACATTGCCCCCAGTCTCCAGCTCCACCACCAGTCGGTTGGCCATGCAATCTGCCGCCCGCTGGATTCGAACCTTTGCCTCTTCACAATAATCTTCCATACTGAAAGTAGTTTTGAAAGTTTTTTGGATTATTCAACAACATAATGATAATAATTCCATTTTTACAGTGCCTTTCCATGTAAAACATGCTAAACTGTACTGTACTGCACTGTGCAATGTAAAAAGCAATGTGTGTGAAAAACATTAATCTAAAAACAATGATTAACAAATAGCAAAGAGTGGTAACTCTCTCCATTCACAAGGTACAAAACTTCAAGTTACCACTTTTTACTATTTGTTAATCATTTGATCTCCTGGCCTCATTGTTTATTAATTCAAGTTGAAAAACCACCGAAGCAACCATGTGTTTGTTCTGTATTGTCCATGTGTTCTGTGTGGCTTGTTCAGGATTAAAGAGGCGATGACAGTCTTGAATAAAAGCTAATTTGTGTTTGCACATTTCCTCTGTCATTGCTGCTATGTGCTCATGTCAACTGATCAGTATAAGGACATGCCCGATGCTTCCTTTTCTGAGGAAGTGACTGGGTTTGTTCCAATGTACCTTTTTATTTACCTGTGTGCTAGCTGAATCGGTAGCGTAAGCAGCATTGACTTGGAGTTGTGTACATTGGGAATGGAGAGAGTTACCACTCTTTATTAATCGTTAATCATTTGATCTCCTGGCCTCATTGTTTTTAATTATCAATTAAACACTAAAACTAAAAGATCACATGCATAACCCAACACAGACATCCAGACAAACACTCACAACACTAATTTGTCTTCATACACACACAAAAACATCACATACAGCACAACACTCATCATACATCACACGATACATTACATTATATAATCAATGATCAATGAAGTTAAGCATAGTGGAAAGCTGTCATAAGCTGAAAAAAAAAGTTGGTCTTTTTTTTTCTATATGACTGAATCTTGCCACCTATCACAACTACAGATCAGTTTCAGTTTCTGAAGGAGGTGCCACTACGTTCAGACAAATCCATATACGCTACACCACATGTGCTATGCAGATGCCTGACAGCAGCATAACCCAACGTGCTTCTCAGGCCTTGAGGGCATGCTTATATATTTGTGTACCAGTCAGAGTGGATTGTTTTTTCATAATTCAAGGAGGAAGGTGGCAGAATGGTTAAGATGCTCAGCTGCCAATACAGAGAGACCATGAGGGTGTGGGTTCGAATCACGCTCTCGCCCTTCCTCGCAAGTTTGACTGGCAAAATCAAACAGAGCATCTAGTCTTTTGGATGAGACGATAAACCAAGGTCCCTTGTGCAGCATGCACTTGGCGCACTGAAAATGAACCCATGGCAACGAGAGTGTTGTCCTCTGGCAAAATTATGTAACTGCAGATCAAATCTGACTACAAGCTACACATCTGGTCATACATCAAATTAAGAACAATGCAGTCTCCCTCCAGTCTCTACCCCCTAAAACTGGCATCATCCTGATAGAAGTCTCAAATCTCTTACCATCTTATTTTGAAGAAGAGAGGGGCTTACCATAATCAATCAATCCAATATATTGAATTTCTCTTTACTTTCACAGGATTATTTCTCATTAACTTTTTCCTCACTGGGAAGAAGTTGTTCAATGTGACATTTTATCTTAAACAAGATAAAGAACAAAAATGTTTAACAAAAATGTTAACAGTGCTTGCAAAAGCCAAGCAGTTTGTTTACGTTGAAAATATGTAGAAAAAATTGTGAAATGCACAAAAGAAAACAAAGTGTTGTGTTTATCATCAAGAATATCATACTTCTGTGATCTTCAACTGTGATGTTTATTATCAAGAATATTATACTTCTGTGATCTTCAGGCAACAATATGTTTTTTTATCAGCTAAATAGGCAAATTCTCAAAATTCCTAATGTTTCATCTCAAGATTGGTTGGGGTGGCACCTACTCTTCTGAAAGCAAAGTTTGTTGGGTTGTTTTTTTTGGTTGTTGTTGTTGTTGTTGTTGTTTTTGTTTTTTGTTTGTTTGTTTTTTACAAAAAGTAACTGCAAACCCATCTACAACTCACTAGAATGCATTAGCCCCTCCACCCCACCCCACCTCACCTCTTCACACACCCCATCCATCTGTCCCAATAGACTTCAGATTTGTTCCTGACAATTTATTGCTGTTTCTGAACAATGATCAGGTAAAAAAAAATAAAAAAAAATTTTTTTAAAGTCTCTGCTGTACCAGCAACTTTTCTGATCGTCGACTGACGACTGGAAGGACAAGGGTTTGATCCCCATCAGTGGTAGGCTTTTTTTTTTTTTGGCCTGTGGCCGGCTCCTGCCACCAGAACTGAGTGTGCTATGGGCACAAATGGGAGGACCGAGACCACACAGTCGAGGGTCGTCCACTTCACGGATGTGTCTTTGGGGGTATTGCTCTAATTTCCTGACCAACACTGCAGACATCTGTATCTATCACGTAAACCTGTTGATGCTGGGATATATCATATAAGAGTACAGCCCTGTCAAGCAGTCCCCCAAACCTAAATGGACCATCATGGTTTTTTCACCTTCATCACCCCAATCATCACTCGTCATCACTGATGACATAAAATAAAATGTCCCAAATTCTGGAGCACACACAAAAACAAAAACAAAAAAAAGAACAGAGGGAAAGAGTGTAGGTTGGTGAGTGCACTCACTCAGAACAGGTGCGCTCCCAGTGGAACTTCCTGGTCTTCAGTGCCTCCAACTTGGTGTTCAGGGCCTGCAGCTGTGAGGTGTCTCCGCTGCTCTTCTGCTGACATGTCATTACAATACTGATAATGATGATTGGAAGAAGAAAAGGAGGAAAAAGAACAACAACAACAATGAGAACAACCCAAACAACAACAGCAGCAGCAGCACCAACAATATAATATAATATAATAATAACAACAACAACAACAACATTACACTATATAATCATCATAATGATTATAATAATAATCCATCTGTACAGCTCTTTCAGATCTGTAAAAGCATGAATCTGTACTTACATTTACCTGCCTAGTTTTTAAAATCAGCTTTTGTACTGAGACGAACAGATGTGTGTCAACCAGGCTGCTGAAAATATGCACGATCCACTGCCTTTTTATGATGTCCAAAAGGTAGGGCCCAGCCCATTCTGTAAGGCATGATGTCATTGAGGAAGGAGTGAAATATGTACTTACTATGAGCTTATCAAGACAAGACAAGACAAGACATGTTTACTTCAGGAAATGTGGGGGGGAGCACATGAAAATGTTACATATTTCATGTAACTAATTCAAAATATGAAAGGCAGCTGGCATTATACTCACAATCAGCTACATTGACCATACCAACTAGTTGGTTGAGAGATATATTTCATACATTTGGAGGGGGGAAAGGCATCTATTGAGTGCCATACACATATTGCATGTGTGCATACTGATATCACTGATGGTGTCATCAAAAGAAGCGATATAACTCTGGAAGGCTGCTGAAAATGTACACATTTTTGATGTCGAGTGGTACATCTCCAGACTATTTTCTCAGTTTTTTGGTTGATCGTTCTGGATATTGATTTATGACTTGAAACAACACTTTTTTGTACTTTTTTTCTCAACACTTATGGGGATAAGCAGTACGTATAAGAAACAGACCTGAAAGCTGCAGTTTCTCACAGACTGACACCGGTTCGGTGACAGTGCTAACAACAGAGGGCTGAACGACTTACGACTTGTTCCCTGGCATCTCTCTCACTCTCCGTGTCACTGTCATGGATGACTGAATCCTCCACACGGTCCTGTTTCGCTTCATGCAGCTCTCTCTCAATCTGCAATCAAGATGTGACAAGACAAGACATTACTCTAAATTTCTAATCCTGTCAATAAATGTATAGATACATCAATGACTGTATAAGTGTAGGTACTTCTTACAAACTGAAATGGTGCAGATGATCGGGCAAAAAAAAAAAAAAAAAAAGAGAAAAAACTCAGAGAAGTATCTCTTTCAAGGCAAATATGTGACAATACACAAGAAGCAGCACTCTTAGACGTGTGATGTACCTCTTTCATTACAAACTAGTATATCATACAGAAAAGAAGCAGCAGTGTCAGACCAGCAATGTACCTCTTTGATGGTAAACTGCTATGTCACAAGACAAAAGCAGCAACACTCTCAGATTTGTGACATACCTCTTTCATGGCAAACTAGTATATCACAAGTCGACACCAAACTGTAAATAACAATGTTTAGTTCAGTTACTAAAGGAGGCATCACTGCTTTCGGACAAATCCATATACGCTACAGCACATCTGCTAAGCAGATGGCTGACCAGCAACGTAACTCAACACGCTTCGTCAGGCCTTGAGGGAAGTTGCTTAGCATGTTTCAACAACAATGGCAAAACCCCATCTTAAACTGCAGTATGCAGTTGCAATATTTCAGAAGGAAACCACCCTGTCAGATCAGACGAGACCAGGAAAGAGCCAGGCAGCAGAAAGAAAGGCAGGCAAATGTCAAAGGAGTTGGTGATTGTGACTTGAATGGAAAGTCCTGTTCTGATGATCATTCCATATAATATGTTGATACCGCTGTCAGAGACACACAACTCGTTTCAACAGTGTGCACAGACCAGTGGAAAGAGTCAGCAACAGTTGTGTCACATGTGCCAGACAGCGTGGAACTTTCTTGTTCACCTGACTGCGACACCTCTCATTTTGTTCACCAAGCTAACATGGACAGTGACCGAGTAAGCCAATAATCAGTAGCCGAGTTCTGTAGCCTTTTATGGCCATGGGGGCAGTAAATCCATGTTCACCCTGTCCTGGGCTCAGCAAAAGAAGGCAGGACCCAATCCTCTCTTTCTGCCATTTTAACCTTCCCTGACCTAAGTCATATACCCATTCACACATGTGTGGAGTGAGGAGAAATGGAGAAAAGTGCCTTCCCCAAGGACACAACACCATGCCGAAACAGGGGCCCTGAACCCTGATCACTGGTGAACACTGGATCAGAAGTCCAGTGCCTAACCGGCTCTGCCATGGTGCCTCATGTCAAACCGCTAAGTCACAACACAAAAGACACAGCCCCGTCCGACACATGACATACCTCTTTCAAGGCGTAAGTGATGGTGCGGAGGCGCTGGTGTGGCACGGACATCAGCTGTGTGGACTTGTGTTGGTCCAGTCGCTGCAGCAGGTTGGCCATTTTGCGGTGCAGCGTCTTCACTCGCATGTTGTAGTACATCTTTTTCTTCAGCACCGTGCTCTGTTGACGATGGCACAGCTGTTAGTTAGTTCACCTGGATGTGGAATCATGTCAGATGTCTGTTCACCTGGATGTGGAATTGTGTCAACTGTTTGTTCACCTGGATGTGGAATTGTGTCAACTGTCCGTTCACCTGGATGTAAAATTGTGTCAACTGTCTGTTCACCTGGATGTGGAATTATGTCAAATGTCTGTTCACATGGACGTGGAATTATGTCAAACGTCTGTTCACATGGTGCGGAACCATGTAAACTGTCAGTGTATCCAGATGTGGAATAATGCAGCAGGTTGGCCATGCTGCAGTGCACCATCTTACTCTTATTCTTCAGCACTATGCTCTGGACCACAGAACAGCATAATGATAACGATAACAATACAGTATGCAGCACTGAATCGTGTACTTGGACAAATCAGAGCGCTTACACACAGTGGAGGGGTGGCCTTGTGGTATCACATCCTCCTAGGAAACAAGAGAATCCAAAGGCACGGGATCAAATCCTACACTTGCCAGAATTTTCTCCCCCTCCACTAGAGTTTGAGCGGTGGTCTGAACGCTATTCATTCTAATGAGATGACAAACTGAGGTCCCGTGTGCAGCATGCACTCAGTGAAAGTGAAAGAACCCTCAGCAGCAAAAGGGTTGTCCCTGACAAAGTTTCTGTACCAAAATCCTCTTTGATAGTAAAACAAATACACCTGCAGATAGAAAATAAAAGGTGGTGCTGTACTACGGCAGTGCCCTCTTCCCGAGGGTAGCAGCTTGAATTTTATACAGAGAAATCTGTTGTGACAAAAAAAAATGATACAATACAATACAATACACCAGTCCTTCACATGCATGCACAGCTCTGATCTATGGATGTATCTTTGGGAGATTTATTCAAATTTCCTAACCAACACTGAAGGTGTCTCTCTCAGCCTTGTTGACACTGGGATATATCATTATGAGAGCACAGCCTTGTCAAGTCATCCCAAACCTGAATGAAACCCCATAGCAGCATCTCCATCAACCCCATCATCATTCACAATATGAAAAAAAACAGAATGTCCCAAACTTGGCCCTGCACCCAACCCCCCAAATTTAATTTTAAAGATAAATAAATAAATAATGAATTAAAAGAATAATAAATATATAATAATAATAATAATAATAAAAATAATAATAATATCAATAACAATAATAAAATTCCAGGACAGCAAGCCACCATTGACTGACATGGGCCAATTCGTTGAGGTGCTTGGCGGTGACGTCATAGGTGTCGAGGCGGCGCAGGGAGGGGAGGTGGAAGAGGATGTGGGTGGAGTAGTTACACAGCTGACTAACGGGGCACGGGGAGTACAGCGGGTCCTTCAGGCTCAGGCTCTGCAGCTTGGCCAGCCGCACCAGGTTCGTCAGATCCTGACAGTCATCATAAACAATGCACTTATACTGAGCTAAATCTTGTGTGGATACTGAGAATAAGAATAATAGTAATGACAATAATAAGAATACTATTAGTTATAATAATATGAATGATAATAATGATAAATAGCATTTACATAGCCCATTTCTCAAGTTAATTCAGAGTCAATGCACTGGCAATATGTAAATCAAAGCGCTTTCACCCCCAACTATCTCACACATGCATAATACTGAAAGAAAGGGAAAAGAGACAAAACTCAGAAATGCATGTAGATTTACAAGGCATGAGAAACTATAAATGGACAAAAAAGGTGAAGGTATGGAGGATATTTTTTGGAAAGAGGAAAGTTTTTAAGTCCAGACAGGAAAGAGTGGAGTGGAGGGATCCGAAGAACCTAAATATGGAAATTGCTCCAAATGCAAGGTCTTGACACAGAGAAAAGGTGGCAGCCAATCATGCAGTGGAGTGTTTCAATCAGGGAACACTGAAACAGAGGGGATCATAGAGAGTGAAATGGGGCGCAAGGGTGAATGCAGTCACAGAGATAGGATGGGGCAGATTGACAACAAATGTCATGGGTGTCAGGTTCAAGGCCCAATGGCCTGAAACACAAATGTCACATCATTACCTGAACCTCTTATTGTCCCTCAACTCAGGCTGTACTATGACTACATCTTTAGGGTGCATCAGAATGTTGCTGTCAGCTCAACATTCACATTCAGCCATTTAAATACAGTAAATCCACTGGAAGAGTGTTCAGTTTTGACAGATTTTCAACAGAAAGGATGTTTAAATTACTTCCCTTGTCACACTCAAATGCAGTCGGCAGGCTGCTAAGAAGTGAGCACATCAAAACAAAAAATAAGTGAAACAAAGGATTATTTTTCACTGAAAATACTCTGAAAGGGACCAGAGGGACATTATGCTATGTATCTTGGATCATAAGTGACAAACAGCTATCCTCAATGCTTGAGACTTGTAGGTAGTATGGCACACCCCAAACTGGGTACAGAACAAGTGAATGGCATTACCCTCAAGGAAGAGATGGGGTTTCCTGACAGGTTGAGGTCCTCCAAGTAAATGTTGGAGTCCAAAGAATGACCTGAAAATTACACTACATTATCATCATCATAATCAACATTACATACACTGGTGGACAAACAGAAAGAATAGCACAATGATCCTCAAACATCCACACAGACAGAACAATGACATGTCAAGTTTGCAAATAAACACATATCATACAAACACATGCAAGCATGTGAGTACATACAGACAGACACAGACACATAACATACATACTGTCAAACATACAGAAACAGTAAAGACTGATGTTTTTCAATGAAAAACAACAGAGACAAGCCACCCTGGTGATGCGGTTAGCATCGTGGACTGACAACTGGGAGGAAACCGGTTCAAGCCCAGGAGGTGGCTTTTTCTTGGCCTGTGGCTGGCTCCTATCCAGAGCTGAGTGTGCTATGGATTCAAATGGAAAGACTGGAACCACATAGTCGAGGGTCATACACCTCACAGATTCATCTTTGGATGCTTTGCTCAACTTTCCTGACCAACACGGCAGGTGTCTGTATCTCTGTCTGCTTGATGCCAGCATATGTTATGAGAGTATAAGAATTTCCAAACCAAAAATGGAACTGCATAGCTCCTTCTTTATCAACCCCGTCATCATTCATAACCATCAAAATTCAGAAAAACAAACTGTCCCAAATTCTTCAAGCATCAAATGATTCCCTTCTCCGTTTCCATCAGCTCAAAGACACAATCACATATCTCTTAAAAACAAAAGGCAAACAAAAAATCTAAACACAGAGAAGCATAACTCTGGAATAACTTAACTCACCAATTTTCTCTATTTTGTTCTCAGCTAAATTCAGTTCTGTGAGTTTTGGGAGATTGGTCAGATTCTGAAAAAGAAAATATGATACAAACATCATTATTTGGGTATTGATAAGACAAGCCTTTCTTATCTCCATTATGTTTTCCTCTTTCATTTCAGCATTAAAAATTTTTGTTTTCTTTTCTTTTTCCTAAAGTGATACTTTGTTTTTTATTGTTAAGTCCATAATGATTTCAGGCTTATAGTTTTCTTTTTTTTTCTTCACTTTATAAGTATATAAAACTATGCACTTTTTTATATACAAAGCACAGACACTGGTTCTTGACTCTATTTGTAGAAAATGAGGACTCCATTCTTACAATATATGTCTCCAGTTTGTTTCTTTCTCTGACCTTGTTACCAATCTTATGACCCTTGTTTCCAAAAAACATCTGTGTATAAGTTGAACAGACAAAGCAATTGTCACAGTATCTTTTTCTACATATACACTGTTGCCTTTTCAAATCAGATTTTTTTGTGATAACTAATCTGTTTCAATACAAACTTATACACTAAGGATACACAGCTCCTAACCAGAAAAAACTGATTGTGCTGACATATATCATATTCTCAATGTTTGAAGACTTTTTCTAAATTGAAATGAGTGTTGAGCTATTGTTGTTGTTGTTTTTTTAAAAATAAATCTTACACACACACACACACACACACACACACATACACACACACAGATAGATAGATACATACATACATACACACATAGACAGATAGATAGACAGATAGATATACCAATCCCTTGAGGAAGGAACGAGAATGTTCTGAAAATATGGAATACATGATAGATTGATGTGTTTGTTGTTTTTTCTTCTCTTTCTTTTATATATATGTGGGACTGAGCTGCATTTCTCTATGCATGTCATACATACACATACAGTTCCACATACACAGAATGAACAGCCTCCTACCTCAATGTTTTTTATGTTGTTCCCGTTCAGCCAGAGCACCTGCAGGTTGGACAGCATGTGCAGGTTGTCGATGTGACTGATCTGATTGCCGTACAAGTACAGCTTCTCCACCAACACACACTTCTCAAGCCCTGCTATTTTCTGCCAAACCAAACCAAACCAAACCAAATCAAATCAAATTGAATCAAGTTGCTGCAAATCAACCAAGCACATAAGGGCAATGTCAGGGCTAATCAACCGTCAGTTCTTAAAACCAGTGGAAGAGAACCTTGAATAATCTTATATGGATTTACACACATGTACAGACATAGACAAACACACACACACACACACACGCACGCACACACGCGCGCGCGCGCACACACACACACACACACACACACACAAAGCCACACACAACTCCATCCATTCCAACCTGTATCTGGCACTCAGCCACCCACAGCTCCTTGAGCTTGGTGAGGGTGGTGAGGCCGTTGAGGACAGAGATGCTCTGACCGATGATGGTCATGGTGTGGATGTTGGGGAAGTGGTGCAGGCCAATTAGACGGGGGAAGCCGGAGAAAAACATCTCCAGCACCTCCAGTTCCGGACCCTCCACCGCCAGCTTGGAGTGTGAGATGCCATTGTTCAAGCACTGTGGAAGTTGAATGAAAACAAAAAAAGAGGATAAGTGCACCACCAAAAACGGTCTTAAAAGTGTAAAGATCCCATAGCATTTTATGGCCGTCTGGGCAATGAGCTGATATGTCCACTCGAACAGAGTGAGTATCATATAATTTATTACTAGAACATAAAGGTCCCATCGCCTTTTTCAGTCACTGGGACAATGAGTTGATATATCCATTCAAACATAGTGAGTATCAATTAATGTATCACTAAAACACAGAGGTCTTATAAAACCTTTTTATGGCCATTGGGGCAGTGAGTCAATATATCCACTAAAACATAGTGAGTATCAAATATAGATGTGTTACCAAAACACTGAGCACAATTCAAAATACACTTTGTATGTGGGTAAAAATATATCTGGCGTGCATGTGTCAGTATGTGTGTGTGTGTGTGTGTGTGTGTGTGTGTGTGTACATGTATTATGTATGCATGCACTCACACATGAACATGTACACTGTATGATTAAACTGTATAATTATAATTTTGGAAAAAGAAAAAGAAAAAAAGAACACTGTTTTTACTCACAACTTCCTTCAAAAGCTCTTCATCATTACTCTTTGATGACAACTTGGGTCTCTCAAAGATTTCTGGCACAGGCAATGTAGGTACTGTTTGCTCCTTTGCTGTGGAAGGGCTGGACTGTGACTGAGAGCTAGTGTTACTGTTGCTGCTGCCACTGGCACTGGTGTTCGCGTTGGTAGACATTGTCAATCTTTTGCTGCTCACAGGTGAGCATGGGGCATAGTTCTTGATCCGTGGTTGTACACTATGTGGTGTCAATTTTCAAACAGAGCTTCTTTCCTAGAGCACTGTTTGTTCCATATTGGATTTGTCAATGAATTCTGCTCATCTTCATTCTGAAAAGAAATAATATACTATATTAATGTACTTGTTCTATAAGTCTGCTGGCTTGGACCTTTTCTCAAACCTATAACAACATAAATAAAATCATATTAATGAAAATGAATGGTATGGGCAATAATATATCTAGCATATGTGTGTGTGTGTGTGTGTGTGCCTGTGTGTGTGTGTGTGTGTGTGTGTGTGTGTGTGTGTGTGTGTGTGTGTGCCTGTGTGTGTGTGTGTGTGTGTGTGTGTGTGTGTGTGTATGTGAATTTCTATACTTACCTGCCATGTGTTTGACAATAAAACCGTCTAAAGTGTGCCCTTTTTTTTCATGTACAAATGCTCTAAACAGTGATTGACAAAAGATGTCTGCACCGTGGAATGTGCAAGGAAATCAAGTTATGAAAACTGTAAAGAAGGTAGTATATATATATATATATATATATATATATATATATATATGAATAATTTGTATTAAAGTGAAACCATCATGCATGTGCACAAAACATGCATGCGAGCAAGCATGCACCGAATGATAATAATCATATGCACATTCGTGTATGCTAAGACGATATAATACCTATGATGATCTTCCCATTATAAAAATCTAACAAATGCAGTTGTTAAAAAATGCAGTTGTTCGATGTTCGTTGTATTCACAAGTATTTGGGATACGCTGTTTCATGGAGGTGTAATACATGTTGTGTCTATCTGTTAATTCGATTGAGATAGAAAAAAAAATGTATTGGGTAATTCAGTACAGATCAAATTAGGATTGTTAGTGAATTAGACTTTCTGGTGACACCAAAACATTTTCATTTGGTCTAACACAACGTGAGGGATGAGATGGTGAAAAATTAAAGTGATAATTTTGCTCCTAACCGAAGCTCTTCTTTCCTGGTAACGTTGGTGGACTCTGAAAATAACTGAAATGTGTCATTTCTCAGTGACGTTAATCCAGAGAAGAAAAAAAACTCATCGACTGATTTCTCAGACACAACAGTTAATTCATGAACTTTTACAGGAACGTAAATTCGGTACCTGCTTGCAGAACAGGAAGTATACAACCCGACATCTTGAACCTATGAAACAAACTATTGCATTGGTTGATCGAGTGCACGTGATCAAGGCAGTCTCCCCTAGCAACAGAAAACTTCTTTCTTTTTTCCCCCCCAATTCCCAGATATTCAGACGGTTTGAAGGTTTGTTGTAGGAATGAGATGAAGGCCTAGCTGCTTGTTCTTACATACATATATGTATTGACGACTGGTGTTCTTGGAGTTGTGTTTATGATTTTGCTTGCAGCAATTTTTATCTAGTATGAAAAAGAAAAGGGAAAGACCTCTGTGGATGTGCGCTGCGGGTGAACGCACACTCGCACGCTCAGGGCTGCACAATATGTGTATGTATATATATATATATATATATATATATATATATATATATATTTTTTTTTTTTTTTTTTTTTTTTTTTTTTTTTTTTTTTAAGTTGGTGATGTCTGTCGGCTATCGGCGCCTAAGTAATTGTTCGTGCATGCGTGAAAAATTATCCTCTCTCTCTCTCTCTCTCTCTCTCTCTCTCTCTGTGTGTGTCTGTCTCTCTGTTTGTTTTTAGTTGTTGTTTTTTTTGTTTTTTGTTCGTTTGGTTGGTTGTTTTTTGTTGTTAGTTTGTTTCAGGTTTTTTGTTTGTTCTGTTTTTGTTTGTTTGTTCGTTTTTCATTGGCAAATGGAGTGGCAACACGCATATGGGGTACACAAACACCGTGACTAAGAAAGTATCGTGTGAATTCTTAAGACTGAAACGGAAACGCTTTAAGCTGACTCATTCCGCCGGGATTAGTCACACACAATCATACACATGCAGGCGCGACGCGGGCGTGCGCACACTGGCACACAGTGACACACACACGCGCGCGCGCACACGCACGCACAGACACTGACACGCACACACACGACACACGTACAGAGGCGTGCGCGCTCCGGCACTCTCTCTCTCTCTCTCTCTCTCTCTCTCTCTCTCACCGTACACACACACACACACACACACACACACACACACACACACACCCCGACACACACACACACACACACACACACACACACACACACACGGCACACACACACGAACGCACGCCCGTACGTGCGCAATGACAGAGGCTGACACCAACGGTGACACCAAAGATGTTCACTCGACGACACCAAGTGCAATCGAAGACACAATAATTACAGCGTACTGGAACAACCCTCAGACTCTGTGTGTGTGTGTGTGTGTGTGTGTGTACGTGCGTGTGTGTGTGTGTTGGTCTTACAAAGATAATATTCATTATCCGGAAAATACAATTTGTATTTCGCTCTCCTGTTCCACCCGCCTCACATCCTCACCCCCACACCCACCCCTCTCTCCCTCTGCTCCAGATTTCTCTCCCGCTCCCCCCCCCCCCTCCCCCCCCCCCATTTATTTCGAGATCTCTCCAAAGTCTGTTTCTCCCAGTCCTCTGTCTCATTCTCTCACTCCTCTATCTCGATCTCTCCCAAATCTCCAGGATTCTCCAGTCCCTCTCCTTTCTCCCCACGCAGCATAATCCTCTCTCTCTCTCTCTCTCTCTCTCTCTCTCTCTCTCTCCCGTTTTCGTGTGTGTGTTCGTGTCTGTGTGCGTGCGTATGCATGTTGACAGTTCATTTGCTGATACTCCCTTCCATCTATCTCTTTGTCGCTGCCTTCGACACCCTTTACTGTCCGTTCTCCTTTTCTCAGTCATTCCTTCCCACCCCAACAGTTCTGTTCAGTTCAGTTACTCAAGGAGGCGTCGCTGCGTTCGGACAAATCCATATACGCTACACCACATCTTCTAAGCAGGTGCCTGACCAGCAGCCTAACCCAACGCGCTTAATCAGACCTTGAGACAAAAACGTGGATTTTATGTGCCTTTTTTGTATGTCATTTTTTTCCTGTGTATTTGATTATCATCAAGCTTGTACCCCGATTCAGTATTGTGTAGTTTAGACCCTGTTCGGGGCGGGGTCTGGATGTCAAAAAGCACATCAGTCTATCACCCTCGTAAACAAAAAAAAAAAAATGTTGTCTTGTTCCGTTTTGTTTCTGTCTTGTCTTGTCTCCCCCTTCCCTTCGCGGTTGTAAAGATAATTTGTTTTCTTGATCGTCGCTGCTAATTGACGCGGGAAAACATCATGTTTAGTTGGTCTCTTCATCAGTGCGAACTTGGAAGACCCTGCAAGCGCTTCAAGGACACCTTGAAGACAAACCTCAAAGCCTGTGACATAGACATCGCTTCCTGGGAAACTGATGCCCTTGACCGCTCTCGCTGGAGGGTGCTGTGCTCTAGTGGCATAAAGACGTTTGAAAACAAGAGAACGCTGGCCATTAAGGAAAAGCGTGAGCGAAGGAAGCAGGGCTCAACTTCTGGAGATGTTTTTCTTGCAACACTGTGGGAAGTGCTGCGCATCCAGAATCGGCCTCTTCTCCCATATGAGGACACACTCTGACAGATAAGCCTGCCTGCCTACTGATCAGTTGGCCCGACGGGAGACTCCATCATCATCATCATCATAACTCTTGATTGATCAGTGGAGGCGACGGGGTTGAATCGGTTGGGCGCATCGAGCTCATTATTCAGCTCGGTGGTGGGGCGTCCAACTTCTAAGTCAGAGTTCACCAATGATCCGGGGTTGATGCCTTATTTCAGCATGGTCACGGTGTTGTTACGTCCTTGGGAAAGGCACTCTACTCCGATTTTCCTCACTCCACCAACTTTTCAGATGTGAGTGGGTGTCTGACTTCGGTCGGGGAAGGTCAAAAGCGGCGCAATATAGAAGGAATTAGCCTCACCTTTCTATGCCGAACCCAAGACACAGTGAATCGATGGCCGTAAAAGGCGACGGGACCTTTAATCTGAGCCTTTCCGAACCCATGGTTGTCCTCTTTACCGTGTCGCAGTGCGGTAAGGGTTGGCATGTGATTGCACCTCTGTTGTCTTGGAGTGGCGTTACGCGACGCATGGGTTAATCGTTATCAGTCCCCCGAATGTTACTGGTGGAAGACTGACGACACAAGGAATTCAGAAATCAGCTACATTGTGGTGTGTGTGTGTGTGTGTGTGTGTGTGTGTGTGTGTGTGTGTGTGTGTGTGTGTGTGTGTGTGTGTGTGTGCGTGCGTGCGTGCGTGCGTGCGTGCGTGCAAGAACTGGTAAGTGTACTAGCCGTCTCTATAATTGTTATTTGTTAATTTTTCGGCGTACACGTTTATTGATTATCTGTATTTTTCTTCATTAAATATTCAGCCTGTAGAGGAGGATGGGGGGAGGGCCGGGGGGGGGGGGCAGGGGAGAGGGTGGTGCTAAGAGCGTAACGGAAACACCACTCACGAAACCGGACCGTGCAGGTTTATTTCACTGTCCACTACATCCTGTGGACAACATGAGAACACACAACACTTCATTCATCGACGGGTTGAATCCAAAACAAACTCAGTGGGGAGGAAGGGGCGAGGGGGCATGGACGTGTGTGGCATTCAAAGGAGTTAACTCACTGAACCCCGGGCCCGAGCAGAGCTCGAAATTTGTTTAATTAAAACAGGTCCCACGTTCTAAAATAGGCATATAGGCCTATGCTTCTATGATTTTTCTGGCTATGTCCACACGTGCCAGTTTGGAGGAAAAGCTGGTATAGATTTCAGTATATTTTCTGCGTTTTTTCCGCATGACAAAGGAAACCTGCCAATCGAGGCTATAAACTCCACAGGTTTGAATGGCCGGTTAAAGTAGGGCTGGAGGTGTGGCGAGTTCGAGTTGACAAGGAAACCTGCCGATCGAGACTATAAACTCCACAGTGTTTGAATAGGTTAAGGTAGGGCTGGAGGTGTGGCGAGTTTGAGTTGACAAGGAAACCTGCCGATCGAGGCTGTAAACTCCACACGGTTTGAATGGGTTAAGGTAGGGCTGGAGGTGTGGCGAGTTCGAGGTGGGGGTGAGGTGGTGGTGAGGGGCATGACGGGAAGTAAGGGACCGTCAGACCTTGACGATCACGGTGACACGGGTCTCTCTCTGCCGATAATAACTGAGGAATGATTCATGACTCTACCCTAACCCTACATCCGGTTTCGAAGAGCACTGCAGGGGCGGACCGGTTCTGCTGTGCTACGCGAGCTGAGGAATCTCCGCTCGATCACGAGTCGTGCAGAAAAAAGGAGATTGAAAGTGAAAAAATGCAATGGTGACAGCACATAATGGTATAGTTACTCCATCGCGTCAAAAGGCAAGTTTGAATTTTACGATTCCTCGGCGACAATAAAGGTTTGTTCGTGCGATTACAGTTGTATGCCACTGAGTTTAACGTCTTCATTTTATGAATATACCAGTGTAGAGACATGATTGAAATGAATAAGCAAATAATATAATATATATATATATAAATTATATGATGTAAATAGATAAAAACTCCAAATATGATGAACTGTTTGGTACGGTGCTCCTTTCGCGTCAAATGGCTTCGATTTTACAATTGACTTGAGTTTGTTTCTTTGGTTGCTTGATTGTTTTAAACTCTCTTTTTTTTTCTTTAATTTTTTTTTTTTAAAAGGTTTCGGCTGAGAGTTCTTGCAAGTGATGTAGTATTAAGCGACGATGATAAATTTAAACAGTTTTTCTAACTGTGAGAATGTAATTAGAATCTTCTCATCATTCAGCCACTTCATCCCAGTCACAATACAGACAGTGGATTCACACGTGTTACAAATGTACAGTTCTCAAGACCAGAGGCGACAGTTCCCACGATGGGATTATATTTAGAAAATTAAAGGGAAGAGGCTCCAAGTGCGATCTCTTAAACTGTGAAACAGTGTCCCGAAAGGACACTGAGACATGCACCGCAATGGATTTTTTTCCAGCTGTGGAAACATACTCGAGTGCACGCACAGGAGATTACTCTCTCTCTCTCTCTCTCTCTCTCTGTGACTTTTTCTCAATCCCAGCTGTATTAGTTTGGATTTTTTTGACTGACCGCGCGCGTGTGTGTGTGTGTGTGTGTGGAGAACGTAGCATGTACTGGGTGATCTGTATTCACCCTGAGAATAAAATGATTTTCCAAAATAGGTCTATTCTGGAGATGCGTTTTGAAAAGCCCAGCCCACTTCTCTGACATACATGCGTGTGTTCCCCTCTGTGTGTGTGTGTGTGTGTGTGTGTGTGTGTGTGCAAGAAACGTCTATCATCACTGTGTTCCCCACCTCCCTCCCCACTCCGCCCCTTCCCCCAGCCGCTTTCAATGTCTTTGTTTCCAACCCCTCTCCTTCTGTGTGTGTGTCATTGTCAGTGTGCTCTCAGCATTTCTGAAGATTGTTTACGTGTCGCTTCTCTTCTTTCTTCACCTGAAATCAACTCGTCGGTAGGTCCGGGTGGGGGGAATCCCTTAGAAAAAGGAAAATATTATAATAAATGAAGAACATTTGGTGTGAGTGTGTGCGTGCGTGTGTGTGTCTGTTTGTGTGTTTGTGCGTGCGTGCGTGCGTACGTTTGTGTGTTTGAGCGTGTATTACGTGCCTGCGTGAATGCATGCATGTTTGTGAGTGTAAAAAAAAAAATATGTGTGTGTGTTTGAATGTATGTGTGTAGGGGAGGGGAGTGGGGGGGGGGGTGGTTGTGCGTGTGTGTGAGCGTGTGTTACGTGCGTGCATGAATGCATGCATGTGAGTGTGTTTGTATATATATGGGTGTATGTTTGAATGTGTATGTGTGTTTACCTGTTAAGTGTTTGTGTTTGGTGTTGAAGAATTAGCTGGGTGAATAACACATGTTCATATATCTGCTCGTAGATGGCCATACATATGTGTTTGTCGATGTTTGCGTGTCCATGTAAACGCCGCGTTCAAACGTACGTCACTAGCTATGGTCTCACACACACACACACACACACACACACACACACACACACACACACACACACACGTTATCACTATGTTCACCACCACCACCACCAGTTCGACACCGCCACACAATCTATTCACATGATCACGGAGGAAACATGAGAACATTCAAAAGACAGACCCTTGAGAGAGAGAGACAGAGACGGGGGAGCGGGGGGGGGGGGGGGGGAGACAGACACAGATTGAGAGGATGAGACGGAGAGAAAGAGACAGATAGACACGTGTAGACAGACACAGACAGATAGAGACAGAGATAAAGATGGAGAGAGAGAGAGAGGGATAGAGAGGGAGACTGACAGAGACAGAGAGATTGAGAGAGTAGAGGGGGAGGAGAGGGGGTGGGGGAGAGAAACAGAGAGAGAGAGACGGCAGACAGAGACAGAGCCGTGAAGACATGAATAACAATGGTGTTCGACTGGCCGTGGTTCAGTAAGTTTTTAGAGTGGGCGGCTTGCTTTTCATGGGTGCCTGATTATATTAACAGTATGATAAATAGGCGCGAGCACGGGCAGGAACACACACACACACACACACACACACACACACCTCACACATACACACACACACACACACACACACACACACACACACACACACACACACACACACACACACACAGAAGAATGTTGGCTGGTCGGTTAGCTGGTTGTTAAGCACCGATCAGTGTACATCTGAGGTGAACAGTCAGACAGGCACAGGCATGAGAAGACACGAAGGACACACACACACACACACACACACACACACACACACACACACACACATGCACACACACACACACATACACTACCACACACATTCACACACTCTATGTTGCACGCACACACACATACACTACCACACACATTCACACACTCTATGTCACACGCACACACACATACACTACCACACACATTCACACACTCTATGTCACACGCACATACATATACACTACCACACACACACACACATATACACTACACACACACACACACACATACACTACCACACACTTATACACTACCACACACACACACACACACACAATGTCACACGCGCGCACACACACACACACACACACACACACAATGTCACACGCGCGCACACACACACACACACACACACACACACACACACACACAAACGGAGACAGAAAGCACACACTGAACACTAAGATGATGTCAGTTCAATGTTAGGCTATTCGCTGAACAGCTCTGACCACATCATCAAGCTGACGAAGACGCGGGTGAACACCACGAAAATGATTCGCACACAACAGAGGAAAACTTGCAAATTTCAGATAAGCTACACCCAAGCCTTCCTTCACCAAAAAAAGGTGTACCCCAAGGAAAACGGTAATTTACAGATTAGAAAAGTGCACGTGCTTCTCTGAACAGACTTGATTTGTTGCTGTTGTTGTATTTGTTTGTTTTGGGGTTGTTTGTTTTTGTTGTTGGGTTTTTGTTGTTGTTGTTGTTCTTGTTTGTTGTTGTTGTTTTTTGTTGTTTTTTTGGTGGGGTTTTCTTTTTTGGTTCAATTCTTTTCTTGTTAACTCTTCATTCTTCAATCCTTGTAGTCAATAAAGAAGGCGGACAATAATAACAACAATAATAAGATTTTTGTAAAGGGCGTATAGGTGAGAAGCATGTGCAATACAAAAGACAATAACTCGTGACAATCATCCGACAATTTATAAAGCTCTAGGCTACAGCGGAGAGTGTGTTTCTTCTTCTTTTTTGCTGTTGTTGTTGTTGTTGTTATTGTTGTTGTTGTTTGTTTTGTTTGTTGTTGTTGTTGTTGCCACAAAGGCTATATAGCTCAGCTATACTTTACACTGAAGCAGTCTTACCGCGTCAAACGGTTTTTTGTTTTTTTTAGCACACCAACTGTTATTATCCCTGTTCTTTGAAACACAGAGAGAGTGCGTGTGTGCGCGCCAAACAGACATACAGACAGAGAGAGACAGACAGACAGACAGACAGACAGACATAAAGAGACATATAGAGGCATATACATAGGAAGGGAGGGGGGAAAGGAGAGAGGGAGGAAGAGAGGAGGGGAGAGAGATGATGACAGACAGACAGAGATGACAGATAGAGATAGGACAGAGACGGGGGGGGGGGGGGGGGGGAAGGGAGGGAGAAAAGAGAGAGATTACAGAGAGAGAGAGAGAGGAAGATAGAGGGGGCGGGGGGAGATGACAGAGAGAAGAGAGAGATTACAGAGAGAGAGAAGGGAAGACAGAGGGGGTGGGGGGGGGGAAATATGACAGAGAGAGAGAAGGGAAGATAGGGGGGGGGGAGAAAGATTACAGAGAGAGAGAGAGGGGAAGATAGAGGGGGGGGGAGATGACAGAGAGAGAGGGGGGGAGATAGAGGGGGGGGGAGATGACAGAGAGAGAAGGGAAGATAGAGAGGGGGGGAGAAAGATGACAGAGAGAGAAGGGAAGATAGAGGGGGGGGGGGGGGGAGAAAGGTGACAGAGAGAGAAAGAGAAGGGAAGATAGGGGGGGGGGGGGAGAAAGATGACAGAGAGAGACACAGAGAGAGAGAAGAGAGATTACAGAGGGAGAGAGAGAAGCTCGAAGGGAAGATAGGGGGGGGGGAAGAAAGATGACAGAGAGAGAGAGAAGAGATAGATTACAGACAGAGAGAGAAGGAAAGATAGGGGGGGGGGGGAGAAGAGAGAGAGAGAGAGAAGAGAGAGATTACAGACAAGGAGAGAGAGATTACAGAGAGAGAGAGAAGGGAAGACAGAGGGGGGGGGAGAAAGATGACACAGAGAGAGAGAGAGAAGAGAGAGATTACAGAAAGAGAGAGAAGGGAAGATAGAGGGGGGTGGGGGGAGATGATAGAGAGAGAGAGAAGAGAGATTACAGAGAGACAGAGAGAGAAAGACCATGGTGTGGGTGGGTGTGTAGACAGCCAAACTTTAAGATCCACGGTCTGCTGACTTTCAATGAAACGGATTAGGGGACTGTTGACTGTCTCTGGCGTTGCTATGCGTCACAACACAGTGTGCCATGACAGACCCCCACTGACCCTCACACAGCCCTGCCCCGACCCCCTTCCTTCCACACGCTGAGGGTGTGAGAGGGACACCCCCTCCCCCCCCACCCCGCCCCCCACCCCCACAACCCACACCCCCGACACACACGCAGGCACATACGCAAGCACATACATCCCTTCACACATACACACTTTTACATGCATACACACACCCACACACCCCCCCTCGCCCCCCAAACCTCACATACACACACTCACGCACGCACGCACGCACGCACACACACACTCACACACATACACACCACCACCACCGCCAATACCACACCACATGACACAACAACACACACACACTCAAAGTAAAATGAAGCATGAAATGATTTGCATAATTAACATCACAATGTGTGTTTGGTGTGAACACACACACACACACACACACACACACACACACACACACACAGAGAGAGAGAGAGAGAGAGAGAGAGAGAGAGAGAGAGTAAAATGAAGCATCAGATATATGAAATGAAACGTGTAATAAACATCAGAATGTGTATTCAGTGAATGCGACGAATATTTTGCTTTGTCTTGAGGCGCGCCACCGTTTCACTGCGATGACGAAGAAAACAAAGAAAAGAAAATAACAAGGAAATCAAACGAAGAAGAAGACAACGAAGAAAGAAAAAGAAGATTAGGACGACTAGGACGACAATGACGACACAAGGTGTGAAGATATCAATTTCATTGACGATGATGCGTAGTATGTCAGTGTAAAATTGGCGATTTTCTAACCCAGTATTGATTATCGTTATGGTTTTGTTGTACAGCAGGAATCACATGTAAGCCATGAAGGCTTTGTCTCTTGTTTTTGTACTTGATTTCACAAAGGCCCCAGATTTTTTTTTCTTCCTCTTCTTTCTTTGCACCTCTTCAGAGCATGACAATCTGAACAAATATTAGAAAAAATAAAAGCAGCTTAAAACAAGTCGAAATTATCAGAGAGGGCATTTGAAGTCCAAAGTAGAAGTACTACCCCACCCACCTAACCACCCACACATCAACAAATCCCCCCCCACCCCCACCCCCGCCCCCTCTCACCGTCACCACCACCCCCGCCCTATCCTGCACATGCATAGCAGTTCGACAAGTTAATTTAGAGGAGTTAGATTTTCCTTCTTAATCTTCGATCCTCTCCTTTGCCATTCGTCCAATATGTCGAAGACCCCATTTATATATAAGGTCTTTGGTTACGTCTACAATGGTCCACAATCGTCTTTAAGCAACCAGCAGACGGCAAGACACTCCTGGGGGTGCTATAAAGCCGACGATTCACCAGCACTCAGCCAATAGATCACAGCGGCAGTAAAACTCCGTGACTCGCTTGCAAGGGGGTTAGTTCTTTGAGCCGCCTGGGATTTCTATTATTCTCTTTATTTTACCATGAACGTTATGTGCTCGGTTTAAGGTTACTCACCTCCTTGAGCGAACGGCTTGGCACGAGTGAATTGTACGTATCCATTACAACCAATGCCGGTTGGGCGGCCGCGTGCTCTACGCGTGAGCCCGCGCGCGCTCGAAAGCATGCACATACATGCGCGTACACACACACACACACACACACACACACACACACTCGAACAAAAAGAAAGAAAAGAGACAGACAGACAGACACAGAGAGAGTGAGACTAAGAGAGAGAGAGAGAGAGATTCAGATTTAGATTTCAGATTCAGATGATTTATTCATTAAAGGCCATAGCCCCATATGAACAGGGGGCGATAACAGAGTTTAACATGCGTCACTACACCTATATGAACACAATAAGCATAACCAGATACCAAAACAATCAGGATACAAGTGTTTCTCTCAGCTGAAGTGCTCGAAATAAAGACAAAGCTAGACTGCACATTGTTTCATTATCGGTCGATGACATTAATAAACTAAATCTAAACAGACATGGATATGTATAATTCTTCGGGATAAATTTCACTCTAAGGTCTGTTAGGGCAGGGTACTTCAAAACAAAATGAACTTCATCCTCTCTGGATTCCTTGCAAAGAGGACATAATAATTCTGAATCGTTCAGGGTTTTATAACGACATCTGTGTACTTTTATATCAGAAATGCCAATCCGAATCTGGTTAGAGTACATCGCAGGTGTCTGTTCACGTTACACAAAAGGTATCTCTTCACTATATGATTAAACATATACATTCTATACATACTAAACCTTTCATCTGAATGAATGTGGCTTTCCCACTCTATCAGTCTTTTGGCGAAACATTTATACAAATCCATTTTCATCACCTACTCTTTGATATTCCCATGCATACCCAAATCTAAGTTCATACAAATACTTTCGTACATTTGACACCCAATTTCGTTTGCCTCTTTGGTCTAAATCATATAATATACTGTAAGATTTGCATGGCAGTCTATGAATATTCATTTTTCAGTAATTTTAACCACTAGCGTATGCATTTGACAGCAGAATTTACATAAATTGGGTATCTATCGGTTTCTCCATAAACTAAATCATTTGAGAGAGAGAGAGAGAGAGAGAGTCAATAATAAAGCACAATTCCAAGAAAGCTCAAACAGTGTCATCTAACCAGTAACACTAATCCAGACAAACACAGAGGACCGAACAGACAAAACACAAGCACACGTTTTTGGCAAACTGAGTTACCGTTTCAACCATGAAAACAAAGTTTTGGGCCACAGTTAAAAACAAAATACCCCATCTATGCATTACTAGCCAATCAAAATGCTCATACAAACCACAAAAACGTAACAGCAGCAACAACAAAGAACAACAAATACCCTGAACACCCACCACTCTGAACCGTAGACAGAAGAGCACCCACTACACTGATTGAACAATAGACAGAGGAACACCCACAACACTGATTGAACAATAGACAGAGGAACACCCACAACACTGAATAGACAGACCCACACATATGACAGACGAACACTGATTGAACAATAGACAGAGGAACACCCACAACACTGACTGAACAATAGACAGGAGCACCCACAACACTGATTGAACAATAGACAGAGGAGCACCCACAACACTGATTGAACAGTAGACAGAGGAGCACCCACAACACTGATTGAACAATAGACAGAGGAGCACCCACAACACTGATTGAACAATAGACAGAGGAACACCCACAACACTGATTGAACAATAGACAGAGGAGCACCCACAACACTGATTGAACAATAGACAGAGGAGCACCCACAACACTGACTGAACAATAGACAGAGGAGCACCCACAACACTGACTGAACAATAGACAGAGGAACACCCACAACACTGATTGAACAATAGACAGGAGCACCCACAACACTGATTGAACAATAGACAGGAACATCCACAACACTGATTGAACAATAGACAGAGGAACGTCCACAACACTGACTGAACAATAGACAGAGGAACACCCACAACACTGATTGAACAATAGACAGAGGAGCACCCACAACACTGATTGAACAATAGACAGAGGAACACCCACAACACTGATTGAACAATAGGCATAGTGGGAGACGAAAATTCGAACAAACAGAAAAAAGAAAGAAAGGAAATTTAAAAAAAAACATTATGTGGAGCGGTGGCTTAGTGGTCATGCACCTGACAAAAGGAAGCCAGAAAAAATGTGGGTGGCACGCGCATTGTGGCCATTCAAAATGCTCACAATACCACAAAAACGTGACAGCAGCAACAATAAGCACAACAAAGACATTCCCTTTCTCTCCTATCCCTCATCTCTAGCTCGTCGACAATACAATACAGCCCGCGTTCCATTACAGAGAAAGAGAAATCTGTTGTGACAAAGACAACAGTGCTGAGCAAAAAGCGCGAAACTGGGCCTGCGTTGTTAATTTCCGCACAGCTCTGAGCACAAATAAAGCAGGTTGTATTAAATGAGCCATCAAAAACTTGCCTGTTTATCCATCCCCCACCCTCACCCCACCCCCTCTTTCTTCATGTAATGCGTTTAGGTCAAGTCAAACCCGGCGGAGACAGTATGCCTCTTCAAATCGGATTTCCTTGTCGAGTTTACTCCCCACGTGTAACTGGGTTTTTAATTTGGTTACCAGTAGCAGAGGAGAATTAGTCCCCTCACTGATTCCAGCGGCCGCACGGCCGAACCAGATTTCGAAACCAGTGACCCCTCTTTCCTTTCTCTCCATCATCTCTAGCTCGTCGACAATACAATGACATTCTACAAATGTCACTGATGGGTAAAGTAATTTAATGGACAGCAATAATGGATACAGGTGACCCACACGGTAAGCAGCATATAGATATCAGCCATGGTGGTGACGTGAATCCCGATGTTGACCTTTTGGGCCAGCCTGTTTCAAAGCACGAAGCTTATAACTTTCGATGACGGAATCGCGGGAAAGCTCTTAAAAAATGTAGGAAATAAATAGGTGGATTTCTCAATGAAACATGCCCAGTTGACACATATCGTTTTCCATATAACATCACTGGAAAATTCTTTAAAATGTAAGGAAATAATCGGGTGGATTTCTTTATGAATCATACGCTTTTGACACGGATCATTTCCCATAAAACTGCATAGAATCTGTTTTTATTCCTGTTTGTATACAATTTTTTTTATTTAAAAAAGGCTACCTTACCGACCCCAATACATATTGGGATCCCTCCATCAGATGTATAGGACCCTTGGCCTTTTACGGCCATCGGGGCAGTATGTGTGTGTGTGCGCGCGCGCGCGCGTGCGTGCATGTGTTTGTGAGGTTACAGTGCTCTGGTACGCGTGTGTAAGTGTGTAGGCATGTTAGTATGTCCGAACAGAATTCTGTGTTAGAAAATAAGAAATATTTTAATGCTCGTATTCAATTTTGTTTTTAGTGCAGTTGATATTTAATGTAAGTGTGTGTGTGTGTGTGTCTGTAAGGTAGGGACATTTATATGTGTGTGTGGGGGGGGGGGGGGGCGGTGGGGTGTTCTATGAAATGCATTTTGTTTTAATCTAAGCCTTATATTTACTTCATAGCTTTTATAATCTTTAGTGTGCTTTTGCATTCATATGAACACACTGGATGTTTTCCATTGTCAGATAGCGGTTGATATGTTTTTTTAAGGCATGTCACTATAGTCAACTATGATGTAAGGCGCTTTGAGAAGCATTGGTGCTGGATATCGCGCCATAGAAAAACTATGTATTATTATTATTATTATTCATACCCATGGTGTCAAGGGCTCGCCACAGGAAGGCGGAAGTCGTGACCCAGTCCTCTCCTTCCGCCATTTAACTCTCTCCATACGAACGGCGAAAGAGACGACGTTAACAGCGTTTCAGCCCAATTACCATCATCAAAATATTGCAAGCGGAAGGCTCTTATACTGAAGAGGTGAATGTTGACAAAGAATACCACAGTTCTGACGACGGAAGGTAAAGGTTGGGTCATTCAGACACCCACTGGACATCCGAG
>NC_134879.1:32762960-32792960 GCF_041734735.1 Babylonia areolata
CTCCCCCCCCCCCTCTCTCTCTCTTCGTCTCCTCTCACTCTTCTGTCTTTTCTTTTTCTCTTGTTACCTGTCTCACGGAGGCACCTATAGCTGCCACTGTGGTTAAGGTAATCATCATGATTTGTCGTCCTCCTTCACTGAAAGGGCCTCGAGTGGTCAGTGTGTACACTGACCCCTCCTCCCCCCTCCCGTTTCTCAACCCTTCTCCTCCCTCCAACCCCCCCTTCCCCCCCCCCCCCCACCTCTCTCTCCACCCCCCTCCTTCCCAGCCAGGACCAAACACCACATCTATTTTTAGATCAGTGGGACCCACCCACCTATTCGAATGTGAGAAGAGAGAGATAGTGAGAGAGAGGGGGGAAGAGGTCCCATGAGGGCAAAGGGTCAAGAGGGGGGGGGGGGGTGATGTGGGTGTGTATGGATGTGTGTGTGGGGTGGGGGTGGGGTCATATAGCTGTGGTTCTTTGTCCGGCAGGACTTATCACCCAAGATCCCAGACAGAGCTGAATGCTGTGTCATGAGACCCATGTTTGCAAGTACAAGGCTGTTATTATTCTCCAAGCCTGGATTAGAGATAACTGACAAGACAGTGATATGTCAAGATAGATTAAACAAAAAAACAACAAAAACAATCGATTCGTCTCTTGGAAATAGACATACAGATGAAAACACAAATCGAGACAGAGACAGAATGTACTCTCTGCTGCAAAAGACAGAAAAACAAACAGATATACAAAAAGACAAACATACAGAGAAAAAGACACAGATATCCTCTTTTGTTAAAGACAGAAAAATTATATAAAAGAGACCAGATAGATTGTACACTCTGTTGCGAAAGACAGACAGACAGAAAGAAATACTAAGGAGACACAGACAGAATGTACGCTCTGTTGTCAAAGGCAGATGGAGAAAAAATCAATAGAAAGAGACAGATACAGAATGTACCCTCTTGTGCTCTTGTTTTCGTTGTTGTTGTTGTTGTCGCCATTGCTTCCTCAATATGTCAATCACAGAAAACGGTTAAATAAATGAATGGTCACAACTTACCAAGAGGTTTTGATCTCACACTTGAAACCTCGAGGGAAGGAAAAATCATTTCGTGATGACCAAAAGGCCCACATTGCAATCATATTCATGACAGTTTCTACTTCGACCACTGTTTCCACCCTTTCTGTCTCTTCCATTTCTGCTTCTTGTTGTAACGTTCTTCTCTCTTTTTACACTGGGATGGGGGCCAGGAGTGAAGGGGGTTTGGGGCCATAGGGAAACTGGAGCTGGAGTTGTGGGGGTGAGGGGTCGAATGCTAGTTCAGGTGTGCAGGAGACACAATCTCCAAACAACCCATGTTTTTGCAACCTTTTTGAAGAGTTAGTGAACGCACGCGCACGCATACACGAACACAGTGTGTGTGTGTGTGTGTGTGTGTGTGTGTGTGTGTGTGTGTGTGTGTGTGTGTGTGTGTGTGTGTGTTCAATAACACCGCAAAAGGGTTGCAAAAACATGGGTTATTTGGAGATTGTATCGACAAGAAATTTGATGCGATTTTAAATACTGCACAGCTGCTGCAGGAAGCTAGGTAGTTCCTAGCACGTATCGTTCGTTTATATATGGACTCTCTGTCTGTCTGTCTGTCTCTCTCTCTCTGTCTCTCTGTCTTTTTCTGTCTCTCTCTCTGCTCTCTATCTTTCCGTCTAGTCCGGTTCCCCACCCACACCCCCTCCTCTAACCTGGAGACAAAAAGCAAGAGTCTGTGCTTTGCATGTGGTCTGTGGGCATCTCCTTTCCTTGAATATAAATGATTACTCGAAAAGGTACCATGACTTTCATTAATACTTCGCAGACAATTTTTTTTCCAGTTGTATGTTAATACTCTCGTCATCTGCTGTGAAGTTTCAAGAAGCCTTTTACTAATTACGTGCAGGGCCCCGAAAATTGCAACAATGCGCGCCCATGAAACATTAGAATCTAAAACCACCCCATTAGCATTTCATCTTAGTTGAGATTCGCTTGTTAAAATGTAATTTTGCGGATTCAAAATACCTGGTGCAATAAATCAGTCCCAGTCGTTTTCCTTTCTTTCCTCTTCCGCAAAATCTGATCGTGAACAAAGGCAACAGTTCGAAATCGTGCACTGGTTGGTACTGCATTCTGGTAATAATAGAAGCATTATTTTCTGACTTTATGCTATGAACATTGAAAATGTGCATCTGTGACTGGAGCGCAGACTTCTAACTGTTAAATGTCCATGAGGGTTCAAGAAATAGAAGTCCTGTGACTATACTTTGTGTGTGTGTGTGTGTGTGTGTGTGTGTGTGTGTGTGTGTGTATGCGCGCGCGCGCGTGTGTGTGTGTACATCTGTGTGTGTGTGTGTGTGTGTGTGTGTGCGCGCGCGCTTGCGCGCGCGTTTTCCGAAAACTTTCTACATATCGTTTTTAGGGACGCAGTCACCTGCTTTGATTTTTCCATTGCAAATTGATTAGTGACGTGGCACATCAGCACATGCAAGTGGTCGACAGAAGGCGCAGTCTCCAATCATGTTAGCCAATGTCACAAGGTGGCAATAACCCCTTATTTGCATAATTATAACCCCGGAATTAAGCTTCATTCCAGTTCCCACCTGTTGCATAGTTATGGCACGAAATCGATAATGAGCTGTGAAACAGAGCAGTCCACTGAAATGTGGAGCACAGCAATGTATTATGATTATCAACATAAACACAGTGTTTCACACCTGTCGGCCAGAAAGAGGGTTTACGCACTAATCTGAAGATTCTTTCGTCCACAGCACGTTATTTTCAAACTATACGTCGTTACATTGACAGAGCACTCGATACACAGCTACAGTTGTGGGGCCGTGATGACCAGGTCGCCCTTCCATTACAATTTTTATCTATCACTCTGCTGATTACAGTGTTTAACTTGTCGTGTCTAGGACCGTAAAGGTTATGGAATCAGAATGGTGCCATTGGGTATAAAATTATCAGCAAAGGTCTCACCGCAGGCTATATCAAGGTTATATAGCAGATTAGAGAGGAGACAGAGTGGTCCAGACGGGGGAGAGAGAGGGAGCTGTTGAAGGGTATAACTGTGGAAGGCGTGAATGTTTCATATGCGTTTATATATGTGTGTTTGTGTGTGCGCGCGAGCACGAGTTTGACACTTGGGGGGGGGGGGGGGGGAGTTTGTGTGTGTGTGTGTGTGTGTGTGTGTGTGTGTGTGTGTGTGTGTGAAGTATGCGAAGCCAGTGTGTGCGCGAAGTAAACAGGAAAATAAATAAAATTTAATAGTTTTATCACTGGAAGAGGGCCGGGACCTGAACACATCCACTGTTGTGTGTGTGTGTGTGTGTGTGTGTGTGTGTTGCGTGTGTGTGTGTGTGTGTGTGTGTGTGTGTGTGTGTGTGTGTGAAATGTGTGTGTGAAATATTCGAAGCCAGTGTATGCGCGAAGTAAACAGGAAAATAAACAAATAGTTTGATTAGTGGAAGAGGGCCGGGGCATGAACACGCCCTCTAACACTTTTAACATGATACTTGCCAACATCCATCGTGGAAATTTTGAAATTAACAAAGTGAAGCAAAACTCCAATTAAACTGATATACCTGCAGGGGGCAGGCTTGGCAGAGGCAACGGCGCTGACAATGTTTGTACATGGAAGTAAATGGATACGAGACAACCCCAGCCCCACCCCCACCCCTCTCAGTAGCTACGCCCGCCCCCACCGTTTTCCAGCCCCCACCTGCTGGTGAGGTGTCCCATTTTCGTCGTTGTCGCATTGCGGCAAACTCGACGAACAACGGGGGTATCTGGGACACTTTCTGACCATTAATATTCCAGCTGCCTTTTCGCGCGGTCCTCATTCGATCCACGTTTTCCTTGTTTACGGGTTGTGTCGTCTGCTGTTGTCTCTTCGATCATCTTCAGAATCCATCATGGTAAGTTCAGGAATATATACATCTGTTTGTGTTAACACATTTACGCGAATGAAGAAATGTTCATGATATGTATGATGTTAATATTTTTTTAACCTGAGCTAGACAGACTGAAAAAAATCTTTTAAATGAATTGGCGGGTTTTTGTTGTGTCGTCTGCTTATCTCATTTTAGTGCAGTTAACTTTCTTATAGACAAAATCTAGTTGTAGTTTATCAAAATGGATTTTTAAACCCCAGTGTTCTTTAGAATAATTTGAAATTATCGATTTTAGTTTGTCTCGACTTTGTGATACGTGGAAGGCTCCTGTGGTGTAATCTCTGCAGTGTGTGTGCCGGCGTTTTTTCTTGTTTGCATGTTGTCAAAATGCACATGAAATTGGTATGGGCGGGTGTGTGCGTGGGGGGTGAGGTGGGGGTGATAATGTCCAATTTTAGCAAAATAGAATGGAAGGAAGTGGGGAATGGAGACGTCAGACCACGCCATTGTCTGGTGTTTGTAATCTGAAATATATGCATGTGTAGAACATTGAAGCAGGCCACACACTGGCTGCATTATTTCACTAAAATGCCGGAAATCCACTTTGCCGTATAACCGTGACATTCAGAACACGGATTTCTGCTCATAGCATTCCTATACATATGTAGTGGACTTAAGTTTTATAGTATATTGTATTATTTGAATGCTTATGTCATTATCATTTAGTATTGTGTATATCCTATTCAGAGCGGAGACTGGATTTTTTTTAAGTACACCAATCGCTATCTGTATTGCCCTCAAAAATTCTCTCTCTCTCCCTCTCTCTGTCTCTCTCTCCAGCATAACTTGATCGTGTTCGCTCGTTTCAATTATAGTATGGTGTCGAATCGTTTGATTATAGTATAAATTAATTACACAACATAATAACAGCAGCGAGATACTTGTCACTTTTATCTGAAAATAATAATGAAAAACAAGAGAGGCAAGGTCTTCAAGACTCACTTGTGATACACTTTTAAAAAAATCTAATCGTTAAAACGTGTTCTGTATTTGTTATAAAGCTTCGCGTTAAAAAAAAAGTCCTAACCAGATTCGAATTAAGTCCCCTAGCATTAATTAGAGTAATTTCCCTTTTTTTACTATCTGCACCAAAACGTTTGCAAAATAAATAAAACTTCCATGCTTAGCAAAAGAAGTTCCTGTTTGAACAAAAAATGATAATGACTGCTCTTGTTGTTGGGTCAGAATATCAGATCAAAGTGCCAAGTTTAGATAATACAAAAAATATAAATATAACAGTAAATGCAGTTTGCATATAATTAGGCTTCATTTTTTTTTTTTTTTTTTTTGTGCCCATCCCAGAGGTGCAATATTGTTTTAAACAAGATGACTGGAAAGAACTGAATTTTTCCTATTTTTATGCCTAATTTGGTGTCAACTGACAAAGTATTTGCAGAGAAAATGTCAATGTTAAAGTTTGCCACGGACACACACACACACACACACACACACACACACACACACACACACACAGAGACAACCGAACACCGGGTTAAAACATAGACTCACTTTGTTTACACAAGTAAGTCAAAAATACACATCAGAAATAGAGCAGGGCTTGTTTTATTGTGCTTAATTCTGTGGTGCTCGGCTTCCTCGGTTTCTGTTCTACCGGATATTTGTAACATGAGTGTTTGCCTTGTTTTTAATTGTTTGTTGTTGTTGTTTTTTTGTTTTGTTTTTTTTAATTCCAGGCCGATCAGCTGACCGAGGAACAGATCGCTGGTAAGGAACAAAGCGTGTGTGTGTGTGTCTGTGTGTCCATGACCCTGAATATCATAGAGGTAATTGTTTGTCAGGGGATGTATGTACGTTTTTTCTTTTAAATCTCCCAACTCCCCCACTCTTTCAGAAAAATTGAAACGCATACGATTCAGTAACCTTAACATTTCTGGAACTTGTGACAGTATCAGATTTAATTTACATTGATCAATCCGTTAATGTAATTATGGGAAATGCACTGGTAACTTGCTTTTTTTCCCCATTTATTAATAGATTTATATTTTATATATTCGGGTGCTACACAATGGATTTGGTGGTACTAAAGTTTCCAGACAATACATCTGGGAACAGCATTGTTCTATCCTCCAGTGTTGTTGCAGCTGATAGGATTATTAAAGGGAAATAAAACTTGTTCCACACAGACTGATGTAAAGCTGAATCCAACAGTTGACTTGTAGATAAGATGATTGGCAAAAAGAACAGAACGGGAGCATGTCTATTATCCCTCAGGTGTGTGTCCCCAGGCCTGTATTCCCCCAGGTCGATGTATGTTTAATCAGTCACATCTGGGTGCTGGTTTGTAGTGGTCGGTGGTCAGCAGTCAGTGGTGGTCATTGGGCAACGATGGTCAGTGGTTGCTGGTGGTCAGTACATAGTGGTTAGTGTAGGTCCGTTGTCAATGGTTAGTGGTGGGCGGCGGTCAGTAGTGATGGTCAGTATATAGTGATCAGCAGTGGTAAGTGGTGGTCGGTTGTGGTCAGCGTTTGCGGTTGTCAGTCAGCAGTGGTGAGGGGTTATTGGTGGTCAGTGGTCAGTTTACGGTAAAATACATACTAGGAACCCAGGCAGTCAAACTTTTTTTTATACCCTATACATACTAGGAAGTCTTGATAATGGCATGCACAAATGTGACAAAATAACGAAATCAGAATATTTTTACGTAGTGGCTAGTACTGGACAGCAGTGGCAAGTAATAGTCAACAGTAGTCAGTGGTGGTCAGCTAATAGTGAAATCCTGCCAAGACGCCCCAAAGTAGCATGACCATCACAAAGTGATGCAGGCTGAACTCTGCTAGTGGTCAGGCAGCTGTCACCTGCCCTGACATCATAATGCACAGATGTGACAACGCAGTCTGAGCACTGTTGGGTTGTGGTCAACAGCAGTCAGCAGTGAGGGAACATTGACCCAGATTTAGTACATTTTGGGGAATGTAGACCTGGCTGAAAGATAATTTGGGGGAATATAGAGTTGACCCCAAAGAGAATAACTAAACAGTTCTTATTCCTTCAGTCCCAGCTAGGAAAGACTTAAGAGTATGTTCCATTCGGAAAAGAGAATCTGTTCAACAGATAAATATTACAGGTCACTGTCACTTGATCCGGTTTTACCAGTTCAGGACACCATGGATATTTAATCTTTCTGGAGACGTTGGAAACTGTCAAAGTTTAAAACTCATTGACAGCTGTGACAGTACATTAACATAAACATTTTGAATATATTTGATAGCACTCACAATGTCATTTTTTTCGCTAGGCTTTCATTTGTGTGTTTGTAGTGTCCATAGTTCACGTTCTGTATTCTGATTTTGACTTGGGAAACTTGAAGTTTTCCTATTTCACTAATCTTAGCGGTGTCAAGGTTTTAGATAAAAATTATTGTTTCCGTGTGCAGAGTTCAAGGAGGCGTTCTCGCTGTTCGACAAGGACGGGGACGGCACCATCACCACCAAGGAGCTGGGCACAGTCATGAGGTCCCTGGGACAGAACCCCACGGAGGCCGAGCTCCAGGACATGATCAACGAGGTGGATGCTGATGGTACGTCAGTTTGGGCACCACTACAGCCTCACCCTCCAAACACACATGCATGTGTCCGTAGTAGTAAGATCCATGTATTAGCTCAGCTCTGACCGATCATTATACTTACGAATAAACGATAACACTGGCACCCATTATCACAGAGTTCATACCCTGCATATTGGCAGCATGCTATATAAAGATGTTTTGGATGCATTGAGTGGATTTCTCCTTAATTCAAAGTTATGTGATAAAAGAATTGATTCGAGACAAAGAGAATCGCGTTTTGTTTATTTTAGCATTGCATAATTTACACATTTCTTAACCACGCAATAAATGTTTACCTCTTTTCTTTATGTGTGCAATACAAGCTAGTAACATCAAAATCGAAGTCACAGAGAATGTCTCTTGAGATCAGCTGTGTTCCTCATCACCAGCTGTTGTCCCGAACTCGAACATATCAGCGTAGGTCAGTTTCGGAAATGGAAAAGACAATCGTCGTTAACAGCACTTCAAAGGAAAAAGGCGGAGAGTTTGTCCCCTTCCAAAGAGGCTGTACGTTCTTCCGTAAAAGAGGCATTTTATGGTACCAGCAGAGCAGGCAAAAGTTACTACATCCTGATCAAAACACGGGTCTCGCATTACTGCCACAGTCAAACACAAAATCCATTATACGCAGTGAGAGAGGCCTGATTATAGTTCTACCAAAACGCCCGACTAACGATAAAATGGCTTTTTGTTTGTGTTTTTGTTTTTCACCACATAGGAAACGTTGATACTTGGGAAACGTTGATGGTGTTGTGGACATTTTATTTCTAGAAGTTGAAAATGCATCGAATTTATGATAATGCAGAATATTCAAGTTGCGTAATACATAATCTCACGAGATGGTGAAACAAACCACTGTATGTTTTTCTACCCAGGCAACGGCACCATCGACTTCCCCGAGTTCCTGACGATGATGGCCCGTAAGATGAAGGACACGGACAGTGAGGAGGAGATCCGGGAAGCTTTCAGGGTGTTCGACAAGGATGGCAACGGCTTCATCAGTGCTGCTGAGCTGAGGCACGTGATGACCAACCTGGGCGAGAAGCTGACGGACGAGGAGGTGGACGAGATGATCAGGGAGGCCGACATTGACGGGGATGGTCAGGTCAACTATGAAGGTAAGGTTCACTTTTTTTTCTCTCTCTCCCTTCCTGTAGGATTTATGATTTTGCATTGTGTTGTCAGAGCAAAGTGTTACTCGTGTCACCAGCAAGACATTTCGCCCCTTAAAACGTTTCCCCAAACTAAAATAAAGGTGTAAATATTGTTTAATAAATTGGTGCATTATCGTTTCATTATAATTTATTTTCATTCTGTGGCATTTTAATCGAAAGTAATTTATCTCGTGCAAGTGTGTAGCATTACCTAAACAGTAAAATCCGAGAGAAAACCAAACGCGTGCAATTCGTTGAAATTATTCAACGTATCACTGATTTCAAAGCTGAGTGTGTGTTTTTTTTCTGAAATGAAAGGTATGTCGAACAGACATTGCAATATTTGAAGATAAAACCTTCAGTTCGATCAGTGTCTGTCAAAACACTTGCGTTGTCACACACACGACATAGGTTTCCTTCGCCATTGTAGTGTTTATGCATAATTGTGCAAAGTTTGAATAAAGAATATTGACTGATATTTTGATGGGTTTGAATAATTATGTGCAGGTAATTTCTGTATCACATTCCCTTCCCGTCCCACGCTCTCTAGTGGAGTAACATGTAAATACGTGAACAGGCACTATTCTGAGTATTTTCCACGTTACCTTATATCCAAATGTGTTTTGCAGAGTTTGTGCAAATGATGACTTCCAAGTAAACCGGTGACTCCTCCAACAGCCAGTGATTCCTCTACATGCAGGTCAGTCTAGTGGCTATTGCACTGCATTGTTGTACTGTAATGCACTGTACTGCACCGATATGTTTAGTAAAATTAATTTTGCTCAAGACTGGTGCCCAGTGGGGAGGATATTCTTACTTACACACACACACACACACACACACACACACACACACACACACACAAATTCCCTTGGACCATTATCCGTCGTTTCTGGCACTTGCGTGTCACATCCAATATTTTTCAGTTTATCTGAGAGAAAATTTACCCTTTTATGTTATATAGAATGTTTTCTCTGAAGTGGGTGCTCATGTTAGTATCTGATTATAAACCAAAAAAAAGGTACCTGCCAAATTATGGGGTGTTCCTCTTCGCTCTGAATGAAGTAGAAATGCTTTTGTTGAATTCAGGAGCAAGTAGCAAGCCTGGTTAGCAATTCACAGAGCAAAACATCTGTCGCTTGCTGTGCTAAATATTTTTCGAGAAACAAACAGTTGAATGAGCATTTATTGAGAACTTTAAAACACTGCGTTACCCCCATTCTTCTATGGTCGCAAATGGGTTGTTTTTGCTTGTTTTTCTTTCTTTCCTTTTCTTTTAAGAATAAAAAAGATAATTCAGGCCTAACTTTTGGCGTTTCTTCCCCTTATGGAAAATGAAAAGGCTGGGACACACACACTCACACACACGCACGCACAGACATCACGTTTATGCAACAACACTTGTAGAACGTTCATAAATCATTTTTAAGCGTCAATATGTTAAGTTGCTGCTTAAAGCTACAGTACTATATATTTTAACACATTTTCAGAAACCATGAAGGCAGCAGTCTTGAAGACGGGGGAACAGAGCAGACCTGCAACGTCTGCACGTGACTCCTCCAAACCACACTGTGCCACTGGCCTTGTCATAAGGATGGAAATACTTGGACTGTAAACTCACTGTACCTATCTACTCTCAACTATGCATTCCATTTCTACGAAGTCTTCACCACATCACACTTTTTCATGGACAACACATCATCGTCATCATCACAGAATATACCATCCATCAGGGGATCTGTAAACGTTTGGCAATAAAAATATCTATATAAAAAGAACACCATCTGATGCAGGTCTCTGTGTGTTTTATGTGATCTCGTTCAAACTGGAAGAAGGGGGATAATCTTGCTTCATAGCTGAGATGTTAATCTATAAAAAGTTTAAAGTTATGTTCAGGTAGAGAGAGATGAACGTTTTTGAAAGGGGAGGGGATGGCCATGGAATTTCTGTTCGGATAACATTTTGAAAATACGAAGTTGTGATATGTGTGTGCTATAAATATACACAGCTGTAGGCGTTTTCTTTGCATGAAGTTTTTTTTCAATTGTTTGAAGCATAATATTTGGTGCTTTGACAAGGAAGATCGTTTTTCGACTTGAGAAGGGGGTATTGCATCTTTGCTTTTTTATGACTGTAATTTACAATTGATTTATATGCTGAGTGTTCGCACACTGATTAAAAGCAATTAAAATGAACGTATTTTTGTTGGCTGCGTTAACTTGGGGCGTGGTTTCAGACTGTTTCTGCTCTTCCTGACGTAACTCTGTATTTATTGCAACACGTGAAGCAGCGTCACACAACAGCACTGTGTACTACAATAACAAATGTCAATGTTCTGTAAATGTAATTGTGAAGACTATCAGATTTACAAACACGAGTACACAACGCACAACACGGGTTTCCATACAGACTGAACCAATCAGCCCAAACAATAGCAACACATGCTTGCATAGAATTAAAAACTGAAAGATTTTGCACAGTACTCGTAAATCTTCGGACAGCGGGGAAGTGTGGCGAACATGATTACAGCCAGTGCGAGTGCTGTCATTCACAGACTGTCCAGCTGATGAACTGAGGTAAGTGGACGGGACGGAGGTCACCTGAACTATTGACTCCGGGTTATCGACACTGATGCTGAGCACTCTCTCAGTCCCCACAAAAGTGCCATCTTCTGTATAACAGATCTGGTAAGTGAGGGCAGTGATGGTGTCTAGCTCCTTTGTACTGGAGTCACTAAATGCTGGGAGTAGTGGCCGGGCATTTGTCAGCAGTACCATTGTGCTGGCATTCTCACTTTGTACACCTATGTCACAAAAAGTGACCACTCGGACCCGGCTTCAAACAATCATTCACATATGGTGACAATTTCTTCAAAAGCGGACATATAGATAATAATAAAATGTATAATAGATATGACCCAGTGTGACATTCTGTACTGCAACAGAGGTGGTTTTGGGTTGGTTGGTTGTTTTTTAGTGACGGGTTAGGCAGCCCTCTCTAAAACACAGGGGCCAGATGGATTTGATTAGTCTGGGAAAACATTTGACAATTATGCAGAAAGAGGTATCAGGGCAAGCGATGACTGTATGTAATTTGTATAAAAAGAAAAAAAGATTGTCTCGCAACAGAACACTAACACACGCATGGAGAGACTTAATTTTCGCCATTCGTGTTTCGCTTCATGGAGATGTGCCAAAGATTATATATATATATATATATATCGCGGGAGATGTAGTCCGTACTGAAACAAATGTTAGTGTTGTTAACACCCATTAGATAATGAACGAGGGCCACTATACCACTCCCTCACCACGTGAACTCCAGCTGCAGTATGCCTACTGGGACTGTACCAAGTGATAACTGATGAGCTTAGTTTCAGTTTCATGGTGTCATTCGTACAGATCCATATAAGTTACACCAACTCTGCTGTAAAAAATGCGATTGCGCGCGCACACAGACACACACATGAGCAAAGAGGAGGGAAAATATATTGAGTTGAATAATTGGGTAACGTGAAGATAATATACAATATTATTGTCTGTAAATCCATATACATTTGTCCTTTGGTTCGAGCATACACAACAGCACACATATTGATTTGGCACAACCAAACTAGAACATGAACATGACGTACGGAAACGGCCGTGACATGCCCGGTTGCCGGGCCCGCCGAAACCGGCTGCCCAGACGCGTTTCCTTGGAAACACTACAACAAAATGACGCGCGTGACAGTTTCAGTTTCAGTGGCTCAAGGAGGCGTCACTGCGTTCGGACAAATCCATATACGCTACACCACATCTGTCAAGCAGATGCCTGACCAGCAGCGTAACCCAACGCGCTTTGTCAGGCCTTGACAAAATACGGGAAGGAGTTCAGACACTTGAGCTTGATCAAATGTCGAAAAAACTAATCGCAGTCATATATATGTATGTGTATGTATGTATGGTTTGTTGTGGTGGTGGTTACACGTACACAATCAGGGAGGTACAGAGAGTGAGAGTGAAAAAGAGTGATGTGCACATACACAACTGCCGGGTGGCAGCGAAAATGCAGATTTTTATTTTTTTGTTTAACAAAATAGGTGTTGGTTTTCAACTTTGTTTTATTATATATATATATGTGGCCGTGTCCCGAGTGGTTCTTGAAGGGTACGGCACAAAAGACTTAACTAAATGTGATTAATTGAAAGGATAGACAAGATCCCACGCACAGGCCAGGAACATATAGAGGCCAGTCACAAATGGGGTTATTCTATTGTTTTATTTACAATAGTTATAAGAACATAAGAAAAGAAAACTAAGAAGATAACATAAGAAAGAGAAGATAAAAAGAGAAGACAGTGCCTGGAATGACACAAACAAATGTCATTAGCACACCATGTCGGCACAAGTGAATAATAAAGCACATGTATACATATTACATGGAAAGATTACCACTTGGTATTGCATATGTGTGAAGACCAAACACTGACATCAAATGACATTCCTAATACATTTAAATAGTGCAGTTAAAGTGATTGAAGCGATGCTGACTTGGTGAAAGTACACTGACAGTATAGATTAGGTAAAGCTTATACTGTGTCAAAGTGACTCAAATGAATCAGTTTATCATGTTGCACTATACTGGAGTAAGCCGTATAGTAAGCAGCATGACAACTAAATTACAATTAACAGACTGATACATATCAGGTGGTTTTAACCAATAACTGATATTAATCCAACACTATCTTGTAATCACAACAGCAGGATACTACACACATCTTAGAGTACTGAGCGCACTGTAGCAGTACAACTGATATTAGCATGAAAGATAATACCTGAATAACAAACAAGATAGAGAATCAGTGGCTTAGATATAATACTGGCAAACTGATAGACCAGATATTAAGTGAAGAACCATCATGGCTTAACCATTAAGTGGTGAATGAACTTTATGCACTCACTAGAACATTCTGGAACAAACTATCTGTGTCCAGAGACGTCACTGACTGTGACGTTAAGAAGAATCAAATGGAATACTGCTACGAGCATAGACGACATGGCAATTTTCTAGATCAATCATAGCCGAGCTGTGACTAACATGTCAAAGCAATAACTGAACAAAGAATTAACTGAACATACTCATATGAACACAAGTACTGTGTCGAGCAATACAATTTACAAATCAACACATTCTACACACTAGTACTTACAGCAATACGTAGCGAGGTGTCAGCCGTTGTGGGGGCACATACGACACAACACACTGCTCAACGCAGCAAGAGAGAGAGAGAGAGAGAGCAGGTCAGGTGACTGACCAGGTATGAAATGACCACTCATCGTCTATTGGAGTTTAACGACCTATTGGCATCTACACCCTTAAGGTCAAAACCACTCATCCCTCACTGTGCCACTCATCCCTCACTGTGCCAATTTATGCAAGTTTAGCGGACCGCAAAGGCCGTCACGTGTGCTTGCGAGCAGATCGTCACTAATCACGGAGAATCCGATGACAATTGTGTTTGTTTAAAGGTGTTCAGTGACAGATTTCTAAATGATTTCTAAACTGATTTACGTCGGATAAGTTGCAAAAGAAAGAGCTCAACACCTACTTTATAATGAGTATAAAATGAAGTGTTGGTTATTTAAGATGAATTTATAATCTTAATTTAATTCACCTGAACAGGGTCAGTTTTAACGAGCTCGTCGCTGAAAATTACAAACTGCGTTAAATCAGTTTAACGTAGGCAAACATAAATGGAATAAATTTAAAGATGGAATCGCGACGATTCTGCCAGTATATAATACTTGTAGTTTACTGCTCTGACAAAAGAGTTATTAATAAATTACGGTGGAACAGAAACACAAGTTTCTTCTCAGCCAATGACGTACCGCGACGCGACACTGGTCGAGCCGTCAGCAGGTGGTCTGGCGAGGACAAAATGATGTAAGCGGAATGACGTCACACATTCTGGGCGCGGGTAAGGAGGGAAAAACGTCGTCTGCTAATACAGCTTGTGCGTAAGGCAAGCTAATACAGCTTGTGCGTGAGGCAAATATTGGAGCAAGCATAGCGCTTGGTCACACACACACACACACACACACATATATATATATATATATATATATATAAGATTTTTTTCCCCATCGGGATTAGTTTTACATTACTTGACCTGCCGAGAAAAAACACGGTTCGCACAACCGGATAAATCACGGCTGTGAATAGACAACCCGCTAAGTCCACTATTCACGCCTTGGTCTGGACCTTCTCCAGTGAGCTCGCAAAATAAAGGGATTTGCCCATGCAGGGTTTTTTTTTCTCTCCGCCGGACGGGCGGGTCCGGGTCCACTATTCACGCGGCCTGAAACATTTAACTTCAGTAACAAAATCAATGTTAACTGGGCAAGAAAATCCACGCGTCTTTGACACTGAAACATAAAACAGAGAGTGGTTTTTGGAAAGTTTGAAACATTCTCCCCCAGACACCTTCCCCAACTTCACCCCTCCCTCCACAGTCCACTATACAACTGTCCACTGTACAAAACAAAGTATCGATAGTGCTCGGACACCAATAGAACGAATGGTGTCATTGAAGTGTCCCGGGCTCCCGGCCACTAATCTTAATTCACATTGGTTGACATTGCATTGTCCAGATAGAGGCTCTGGCAAACACCTCAGGTTTACACCCACGTCCGTGGTCTTGTCAGTCACCAACCGCAGACGCGCGAAGCTTTTTATGGCACGTCTTTTTATTCATCAAAGGCGTTCCGGAACAACGAAATAGAATTGTCATTCCCGACCATAGGCCTATCTGTAGAACCTCGATCTCTTTATTCTGCGCAAAATACGCTGACAATAATATTGCTTGCATTGAAATTGACGCAAAGCTTTAGTCCAGAGTGACAGAGACAGGGAAAGAGAGAATCTTCTTTGAATCTGAATGTTTTACATCATTTCGAATTATTACTGACAATAATATTGCTTGCATTGAAATTGACCCAAAGCTTTAGTCCAGAGTGACAGAGAAAGAGAGAATCTTCTTTGACGATTAATGTTTTACATCATTTCGAATTATTACGTCACACTGTAAACGTGAAGTAGAGGCTCCAGGTGCACGAGAAGATGACGTGAGAATGTAGACCTCCACAGAGTTTTAATGTGTGGATCTGTAATGGGTCAACGGCTGTTTAATCAACGCTAATTACTCTAATTTCACGCTTCGTAACGTGGACTAAAACCTGGCTAAGAATACCTGCGTTAACGCGAGGCCGACCCGTGCAACACTTGGCGGAGAATGCGGACAAAACTGTGTGGACAACACTTAACTGACCACTTGGCCTTTTTATGTGAGATTCCACTGGCAGAGTTGTTAGACAGCAACAGCTGAGGAGATACAGTGGTCAGGAAGCCCGCACACTACATGAATCACAAAATTGCTTGGGAGTTTTTATCTTGTCTGGAACTGTGAAGGTTCACAGCTGAAGGAATGAAATAAGGTTCGCTGGCACTCACGCGCGCACACACATACACCGTGGCGCGCGCTCGAACGCACATGCACACAAGCCTACACGCACACACGCAGTCATACCTCCACCCCGTCCGGCCTCCGTCCTTGCTCTCCCACCCTTTCCCCTCCCCCTCCTGAACCTTTTCCACGTTTTATATCATTTAGAATGGAAAGACGTTAAAAAAAAAAAAAACAGAAAAAGAAAAAAAGTAAAGTGTACGAGCTAATGCTGCACACACACACACACACACACACACACACACACACACACCAAACTGCATGCTCCTTCCCGTCCACGTTGGGATTAAATTCAGACCATCAACTTTTGTTCTCATGGTCAGATTGTTCTCTAACCGTGGTCAGTTGATAAACAAAAGAAGCGAAGTTGCGCAGTGTGTGTGTGTGTGTGTGTGTGTGTGTGTGTGTGTGTGTGTGTGTGTGTGTGTGTGTGTGTGTGTGTGTGTGTGTGTGTGTGTGTGTGTGTGTGACACTGTATGTGACACTGTATGAGTGTGCATGGTTGTATCAGTGTCAGTAGCTCAAGGATGTGTCACTGCGTTCGGTCAAATCCACATGTGGTTCGCTACACCACATCTGCCAAGCAGATGCCTGACCAGCAGCGTAACCCAACGTGGTTATGTGTGCGCGTAAGTATACCTATCACACTGTGTGTACTCAGGTATGTGAACGTCAGTGTGGTGTAACACTCTGTGTGTGTGTGTGTGTGTGTGTGTGTGTGTAGGCCTGTCATGGGCGTCTCAGTGGGCATTTGTGTGACACCTGTGTGAGGTTAGGTATTTGGCATGTGTGCGCGCGTGTACGCACAGCATCAAGTTCCGCCAACGCAGATACAAACACCTGTACTTCTTCATAACGCAATGCTCAAAAACAATCGCCGGAGAAGTTAAAATTATTATCATTATCAAAAGAAGTGAACAGAACGCGAAGGCCAACAGGGTCAAGTTTGGCAGGTTTGGCCTCGCATAGCTACCACGTGTTTGCACAAAGAAGGAAATGGAAAGATCCCCACCCCCCACCCCCCTCTACACACGCTCCCTCTCGATCCCTAACACACACACACACACACACACACACACAAGCGCGCGATCCTCCTTACCCCGCCCAACCCACCCCCCAACACACACACACACTCCTTCTCGATCCCTAACACACACACACAAGTGATCCTCCTTACCCTACCCCCACCCACCCCCCAACACACACACACACACGAACGCTCCCCCCTTCTCCATCACACACACACACTCTCTCTCTCTCTCTCTCGGTTTGCCCGCCTCCACACTTGGCCACCTTAACCACGCCAAGTGAGGTGTCCCATTTTTCGTCAGTGTCGCATTGCGGCAAACTCTGACCAGCCCACCTTTCCGCGCTCAACTGGAAACTTCTCATTCGCACTCCACATCGTCGTGTTTTCGGGTTGTGTTGCCTACTCTTTTTGTCTTTGACTACCTTCAAGATCTACCATGGTAAGTTTCAGAAATGATGCATGTACAGCTAAAAACTTGCTTTTTGGAATTTATGGGATGTGAATTCTTTTAAAACTTATTTTGATAGACAAACGAAATGATTTGGCGGGTTTTGTCAGCGTGTCGTCTGCTTATCGCTGGTCCAAGTGAGAGAACACTCCCAGTTCCAAAATCAGTAATGTTTTTGATTAAAACGGATACCTAGATAAAGGAAACAGTGTTAAACTCAATAGAACCGTTGGTAAGTTCAACTTGCTATCAATTAAAAATTGTCTGGATGAGTTAATACCGTGGTTCATGGAAGTTCCCTTCATGTGTTGTGTTAAGCTCAATATCGTGCACAGTGTAGGCCGGGGGTTTCTCTTGTTTGAATGTTAGTGGCATTTAGTAGAAATTTGTGCTCGTGAAAGATTGCACATTGTGTTGATGTCTAGAGCATATTTCATGACAGCAAATTTGTGTGCGCGTGTGTGTATGAAAGAAGAGGGAGCGGGAAAAGTTGGGGATAATGTCGGACCACACCCATCGAATGTTGAAGCAGGATACTGGTACTCAGCCCATAGTACTCGACATTGTTTTGCTGAAACACCTAGCGATGTACATAGATACCTCACATTATCTGCCGCATCGTGGCGATGACTGAGTCATACGATAGGGACGGTTTTGAATGTTTTGAATCATATACGATATGACAATTTTTTAATGTTTTGAAACTGTGTGTGCACGCGCGTGTGTGTGTGTGTGTGTGTATCTTATTTTTACCATGCTTATGCCTTTATGTAGTAGACTATAGTATTCGCATTCTATGACTTTAAGTAGCATTGTGTAGTGCATGCAATGACATATACAATGTAGTATTGTGTTGTGTAGACCCTGTTTCGGGGCGGGGACTGGATGAAAAAAAAGCGCGCCAGCGCTTATCTGTTATCCTCGAAAATAATTTTATCTTGTCCTCTCTCTCTCTCTCTCTATCTATCTATCTATCTCTGTGTATTTCTATAATCTTTTGTTACTTTGTGAATATTTTGATTTTATTTCTCTTTGTCCTGAGGGCAGGACGTAAAAAAGCATATGCATGCTTATTCCACCTCCGTCTTATAACAGTTTCTCTCTCTCTCTCTCTGTGCCTGTCTGTCTGTGTATGTCTCTCTCACTGACTGCTCGCTCGCTCGCTCGGTGCTGTAGCTGTGTACGTGTGTGTGTGGTTTATAATTAATTTAACGTCTATCAGAAGGGGAGGGGGGATGAGTGCTAGTGTGTCTGTATTTATTTATTTGTAGCATCTCCTCAACGATGATTATCAAGAAATATATTCTTTTGCAGATTTCTCGATCATTCACAGTATTTGATTTAAAATTTAAAAAAAAAAAGTTTTAAGTATTCCCATATATCCATTCTCGTCTCTTTTTTTTCAGAAAATAGAACGGATACGAAAAGAAAATGTTATCTGGCTTACTTTTTACCTTTTTATTCAAAAGTCGATTTTTTTCCATTTTGCCTGGGTGGTTGTGAGCATGGGAGGGAAATGGTGGGGATGTAAGGCTGAAGGGTAGAACCTTTGTCATTTCGTTTTTCGGCAGAGGTTTTGTAAAAGCAGCTGGATTCCTATGTGTCCCCACCACCACCCACGCCCTTCATCCGCCTCGTGCAGAACCACCTAGCTGACTGACACATCCTAAAATGACAACTCTAATTCGTCTCACAACATGGCTGGTTTTACCCACTTTCCACCATTGTTTGTGAAAGGCAGGGGGGATTGGCAACTGAAAAAGGTTGCCTGCATTTCTCGAGCAAACAAACGCGGCAGGACGCCAGCCGTGTACAACCTTACTTTCACAGGCGGTACTGGTAGTTGACACGACATAATGGGGTATGCATTGAGGCGTACAAGTATGTGTTTTTGATGTATACGCAAAGATTTAGGTGACCTCAGACCGACATATTTCCACAGTAATAGCAATTATTGTCATACATGTAATTTAGCTTCATGTATATGGAAAGAAACCCGAATGATGAGCTCTGAGCGTTTATAAGAAAATACAGTTCTGTACTGTCGATATGCAAATATGTTTTAAAGTTGTAGATAATATATTTGTACGTTTTTGCATTTACATATATTGCAGAAGACACAAGGGGGGCATAAGATATGCTGGTAAAATTGGCTTTAAGATCAGCCAAGTGAGGATTTCAAACTTTTAGATTTGCTGACACAGATCATTGTTTACTTTGTGTGCTGAACAGATGAGCGTTTCTATGGTGACATAAACAATTAGGTATAAGTGAATTTCTAACATTTATGGAAGTTTTCATAAATTGTAACCATCAACAGCATACGTGGGGACAGTCGATTAACACACGTGACACCTGTTGGAGCCCATTTCCACAGCTGATAGCAACTCAACACATTTTCACGCATTCGCGCGCACACAGAGAAAGATGTACATTACGCTATGTCATGGTTAAACACGTACATGTGTAATGAAGAAACACACAGGCGTGGTAATCCATGTACCCTGAATCTTACGTTTGATATTGATACTGCACGTTGAAGTTGAAAGCCTTTATAAACGCTTCCCCAACAAGCGCCTGTGCAGTTTTGTGACCTTCAGACCGACAGTGAACAGTGAAAGTTGAGTGTTCAGTGTGTGGTTCGTGTCCTGAAGAGGTCGGGCCTGAGGACCACGTGCAGGTGGTGCAAGGTGCATGTAATATGACGCCCACCTGAATATGATGACTAATACAATGCGTCTCCCTCTCTCTCTCTCTCACACACACACACACACACACACACTCTCTCTCTCTCTCTCTCTCTCTCACTCTCTCTCTCAATGCCCCCCCCCCCTCTCTCTCTCTCTTCCACACAATAACTTTTTTTCCTCCCTTGCAATAATCATTCTGTGAGTGTTATACACCTTTGTTTTTCTCTGTTTCGCGTGCCTGATCGATTATAACGTGAGATTTTGGAAATTGCGTTGGTTCTCTGCAATTATTTGTTGGTCAAGTTGTGTATTTCACTATCTAGAAAGTTTCTGAATGAAATATTTTATTACGTTTGGAGCAAATGATTCGGAGTCATTGAAATAATTTTTATTCATGGAAGAACAAGAGGTAAGCATTAGTGCTTTTGGATATGTTGTACTGGGATCCCATCACATCTCGACATAGTTTATTCATAGAGTTTGTGCTTCAGGTGGCAGCTGTGATAACTCCGAATGCGTGTGCACATGAATTCACACTAGATCAGAAAGCGATCTCGCTGAAGGTCCTACATTTAATGATTTTTTAAATGTTATAACATTGATCAGTAATGAGGTAATGTTTGCAGACCGCGTTTGTGTGCACTTGTTCCGGTTTTTTGTGTGTTTTTTTTTTGGTTTTGTTTGTTTGGTTTGTTTTGTTTTGTTGTTTTTTTACCGTTTTTATCGGTTCTGGAGTGAATGAGATGGAGGAAACAGCCAGACGTTAATTTGTTTGCGGGACTTCAGTATAAAATGCATGTGTTAAATGTGAGACATACCTCCTCTAGGTCTCTCTGTTTCTGTCAGTCAGGAAATGGGGTATATTTGTTTTAAAAAGAAAGCCAAGCGGGGATTTCAACAAGATCTTTTACCGACAAAGACAGACCATTGGCTGGTGTGTGCTGTGAACGGGTGAAATCTCCCTCCCCTTGTCATTGTCTCACCCCCGCCCCCTCCTCCCTCTCGCTCTCCTCCCCACCACCACATTTTCTGCACGTGTGTGTGTGTGTGCGCGAGCGTATACTTCCTTGCCTTGATGGTAGATCAGCCTTTCCTTATAATCGATACAAAACGCCTGACGGCTGGTTGTTGAAACCTGAAGTAAGGACAAGTCAAGGTTGACGCGAAACACTACACGCGGGTTGTGTTCGTGACAATGTGTAGTGTAAGTAGTTTGGTCATGGGTCAGTGGATGTCTTTCTGGTTCGACGATTCGGACAAGCTGTGACACTCAACTGCCTGTTCTGGCTTTTCCTTCACTTGGGCTAGTTACCATCTCCTTAATGCTCTAAACGCACCTCTTCAGGGAGGACGTTATTGCAGCATAACTAGGAAAGACCGGCTATGTAAATCGTGTGGATTTCTATAGGATAAACTATATTTTCTTGAAAAATGACGTATGTACCCACAATCGACTTGAGATCGTCTTATCAATTATTTCCCGATTTTCAAAACATTCTTCAGATGGCATTGACAATATAATGCGAAAGTTCTCTGATGCCATTGAGATTTTCTCAGCAAGAACTGGCAAGACAAGTATATATGAATGTTTCAACATTCACGGTTGGTAACAATTGTTTGTGCAAAATCCTCAACAAACGCGCATGTTGTCACGTTTTTTATTGCTTTTATCTGTTTGTTGTATTTAGTGTTAGTGTCCCTCATCCCATTGATAGATTATACTAAACAGTCTTTTGTTACTTGAGACAAGTTTAGAACCGTTCACACGGCCGTTAACCAAATGTAATCAGCCCTGTTTCTCGGTCCGCGAAGTGCACGGAGCCGAAATCAAGAAGTAATATCCATCCCCACTGCCAGTCATTCTTAGGGATAAAGCCACTGGGGAACCGACAGTACTGTTGAGGCCCGGTTCCCGTAAGGCCCAATCTGGTACTGGGACCTAATGGAATAAACTTTTTCTTCTGAAAGTCATTCGATTGCGCCCCAGCACCAGTGCGTCGTAGTATTGTGTCCTGTAGGAAATGGGCCTTTATGGAACTGGTGACACAGTGGAATCAACTTCAATCACAGCCATGATTCCATTAGGTCCCAGTGCCATCTGTCAGCTTTTCTTCCTCTGGTCAGAAAGGGACCGAGATGTTGCTGTCCTGCACTGGCCCCAAAGGGAATTGAAACCTATTGGAACTGGGTTGTATCGGAACTATGCCCTATTGGTACTGTGTGTGAAGTTCTGCCTGTGTCTGTTCAGCTCGATATATGGTGTTTGTCGATTTTTAACATATTTTCACTGAGTGATAAGACAGTCGACATTTGGCAAGGAGCATTGCGCTCAGCCGTAGAGGTGCTCCAAACAAATCGCCATTTACTACTGTTTGTAACATGACAGTTTGTCTTTTTTCTTATTGCAGGCCGATCAGCTGACAGAGGAACAGATCGCTGGTAAGGGACAAAACAACTGAGTGCGAGTTTGCGTGTGTTAGTGCGTGATCGCTTATTATGGTACTTCTTGATAGTCAGGTGTCTACATTTCAGTTTATCAAAATGTTCTCTGTCACATTCATATTTTTGTGAATCTCTCTGACTCTAAAATTTGAATAGTATACATTCGAACTCGTAATCCAAACATTGTGAGGGTATCAGATCTAATGGCATTGATAGATAGGTACATTCTCATCCGGCACATGCTACGCGAACACATGACGCGTTTCCCCTGTTTGATAGACCTGTACATTGAAGTGCTACAGGTTTACACTCTGTAAGTGTGAGGATTATTTATAATCCTGCACTCTGTATAGCGTAGTTTCCTATATCAGTGGCGATGAATGCAGGCTGTATCCATGGAAGCTTTTGCCGTGTGCAGAGTTCAAGGAGGCGTTCTCGCTGTTCGACAAGGACGGGGACGGCACCATCACCACCAAGGAGCTGGGCACAGTCATGAGGTCCCTGGGACAGAACCCCACGGAGGCCGAGCTCCAGGACATGATCAACGAGGTGGATGCTGATGGTACGTCAGTTTGGGCACCACTAAAACCTCCACCACCCCACCCCTCCACCTCTTCCGGGGGGAAAAAATTATAATCGTGGTTGCTCGCACTCAATGGAAAAAGAAAGCCGCCTTCCAAAGTGGCTGTGTACTCTGTGAAGGGGCATTGTATACATTACTACCAAGAACAGACGATAATTACTTCATCCTGATCAGAACTCGGTCTCACATAATTGTCACCTGCAGAAATAAAATCCAGTATATGTAGATAGGGAGACTTGAAACGGATTCTGTCAAAAAACGCCAAACTGGTTTTGCAATGGCCGTTTATTTTATCAATAAAAACAACAATAAATAATGGAAAAATAGGTGTCACGGAAAAAGCATTAAATTTGTAACATGGGGCAGAATCGTGCAATTGTTAGAAAAGAAAAAAAAATCAAACTATACGTTTTTCTCCCCAGGCAACGGCACCATCGACTTCCCCGAGTTTCTGACGATGATGGCCCGTAAGATGAAGGACACGGACAGTGAGGAGGAGATCCGGGAAGCTTTCAGGGTGTTCGACAAGGATGGCAACGGCTTCATCAGTGCTGCTGAGCTGAGGCACGTGATGACCAACCTGGGCGAGAAGCTGACGGACGAGGAGGTGGACGAGATGATCCGGGAGGCCGACATTGACGGGGATGGTCAGGTCAACTATGAAGGTAAGGTTTTTTCCTCCCTACTGCATGGAAATTCATTTACAGCTTTGTATTTTGTGAAGGACTATGACCTTAAACTTGTAGACAAGACTGTTCTGGTTCTTAGTGCTGCAGCCTTGGGGGCGAGTTGGTCTTGGAGCACAATCCCAACACCCATCAGTCCGATAGCCCTCATGGCCGAGAGAGTGGAGGGTGTAACTTGGGTACGACACTCTCCGCTATAATCAATTTCTAGTTCAGATAGTCGGGACAGCAGTTACCACTTCTGCCGTTCTGAGGAGTCATAGTCGTACACGATTATCATACAATTGCCAGAGCAGATGGCTGGCCTTGTCTGAATTGTTTACTTAGTAAAACATTGCGCCCCTGCCAGATACAGTGGTCCCCAAAAGAACCTTGTGATCAGCTTTTGTTGTTGAGTGTCTTGAAGTTGATCTAGCTTTATTCTGATTCAACATAATCATATCTTTTGGTTTTAATGGCACGGCATTTCAACGGAAAGTAAACTTGTTACAATTTCACCATTTTTAAAGGGAGTTGGGGCGACGCTTTTTCTCATGACGATTGTCTCCCTTTTTACGACGCCAACAGACAAACGCGAAATGAAATACTCGTCACGTTAGCCAAAGCATGGGAGATAACCAAATAATAGATCAACACATGTTTTTTTACAGTAACATACAGACCAGTACATGTCAATTTGTTGTTTTTCTATGTGCCTACGTGTATAACCTTATGCCCAAATTAATGTGTTTCACAGAGTTTGTGAAAATGATGACCAGCAAGTAACCCGGTGACTCCTCCAACAGCCAGTGATTCCTCTACATGCAGGTCAGTCCAGTTGCTATTGCACTACATTGTTGCACTGTGCTCTTGAACTATACTGCACTGTGTTGCACATGTGTCGTACTGACATGTGTTTTGTGCACTATCATGAACCATCATGTACTGTCATATTCTCGTGTAGTACAGTGTTACATGGAATTTTATATCATGTTCTGTCCAGGTAATATAACCTGCTTGTTCTGCCAGACTGTAAACAACACGAAAAGTCAGTGGTTGCAATGTATCAGTTTGCTGCTACTTTTCTGAATGAATTTTGGTCTTTGGGAAAAGCATCTTAACTCATTTCCTTTTAAAGTGTATTTATTAAAGTTGATTATCTATATTAGCAATGGAAAGCCGCTTTGTTGTCTCAGGTTTTCTGTGTTTTGAATCTTTTTAAATCTGATCAGAATATTGACTTTTGTTCAGTTTTGTCCAGGATTAGTGTCCACACACACACACACACACACACACACACACACACACACACTTGGATAATTATTCTCTGTTACTGGCCCTTAAGTAATTTAGACTATTCAAAAATCTATATTATCTGTCTTCAGTGGATGCTTATATAAGTATTTGGTGGGTTAAGCGGTGCACGGGAGGGGTAGTACCTCTGGGGGGGGGGGGGGGTTGTCACGCTCGTCCGGGAGTGGTTCGTCCACTGTTTGTCCCCACCGGCACCCAGCTCTCACCTATGGGTCCTAGAAGCTGCTAGCATGCGGCAGCGCCCAACCCCCGGGCAACGGCTTTGGCCGGCTGGCTAACCTAGGTGAGGGTAGCCGACGGGTCTCAAACCCTCGGTGAGTTAGGGCTTGTCTACCCAAGTATGTGAAGACTGGATCCGGCGGACTCTGCGGCGGACTTTTCATGGTTCAACGGAGAGGAAGGCGGTTGCAGCAGAGCACTGTGGAGTGCTGAGGGCAGGATGAGGCACATAGGACATCGTGGTCATCCACTGCATCCGTTTCCATCTCCAGTCGTCTTGACCTCTCTTGCCACTGGATACAGACGGTCTCAGACAAGAGAGTGAGGTCGACTGTACGCAACTCCTCCTCACCATAAACAAAGTCATCGCGCAAGTCATCAGTCATCCTTCATCCAATACCATCATTTTTCCGAAGCCCTGTGGCGACAGGCGAGCGACGAAGCGACAGGTGTGGGTACACTGGCAGTCGTAGCCGCGGACCTGCACACAGGCGGCTCAGGCCATAAGTTCGTTTTTCACCGACTGGAGCAGCGGTGGAGATCGGCAGCCCCCCTGAGCGACTGAGCAGCCCTCTTCAGGACAGCACTGCTCACCTCCATGGCATGAGGAAGGGGCTAGAAAAGGTGCCCTAAACGTTGCCTGCTCCACACCACCCTAGTCAGCATACCGCGGCTGACTGGGACCCTACTCAAGCGGTCGACACACAAAGGAAAGAAAGAAGAAAACAAGGAGCACCCCATTGACCATTGCCACATGGAACGTGCGTACGCTTCTGGACAGAGGCGACTCAGCCAGACCACAGAGACGCACAGCACTCATTGCGAGTGAATTAGCCAGGTACAACATCGACATCGCTGCCTTAAGTGAGACCAGACTGGCAGAAGAAGGCGAACTCTGTGAGCGAGGCGCAGGCTACACCTTCTTTTGGAGTGGTCGCGGACCTGAGGAGAGACGTGAGGCTGGAGTTGGCTTCGCAGTGAAGACAACCCTCGTTGGCAAGCTGGCTGGTCCCCCGAAAGGAGTGAACGATCGCCTGATGACGATGAAACTCCCTTTTTGCAACGGAAAGAAGTTTACCACCATTGTCAGCGCCTACGCGCCCACCATGACCAACCCGGATGAGATCAAGGACATGTTCTACGAGGACCTGAACGCTGTCATCACCACTGTTCCCAACGCAGACAAGCTCATAATTCTTGGTGAATTTAACGCGAGAGTTGGTAGTGACAGCACCTCCTGAGAAAGCGTGATTGGGAAGCATGGGGTTGGTAACCGTAACAGCAATGGCGAACTACTTCTCCAGACATGTGCCGAGCACGACCTTCTTATCACAAACACCATCTTCTGCCTCCCTATCCGTAATAGGATGTCATGGATGCATCCTCGCTCTGGGCATTGGCATCTCATCGACTTTGTCATCGTCAGGAAGAGGGACAGGCAGGACGTACGAGTCACGAGGGCCATGTGCGGCGCCGAGTGCTGGACAGACCACCGCCTTATCGTCTCCAAGCTCGACCTCCGCATCCAGCCCAAGAGACGGCATCAGGGCATGAAAGCACTCAAACGCCTGAATGTCAAGCTGGGGCTAGGCAACATATAAGTATTTGACAGATTCTACACAAAAAGAGGTATCTGCCGAATTACAGGAAGTTTCTCTTCGCTTAAAGTTGGTTTTTTGTTGTTGTTTTTTTTAAAGGTATCTGCTAAATTATAGGGATTCCCCTTCACTTAAGTGGGAATGCTTCTTGTCAGGATCAAACAGCAAGTCTGAAAGAATTTTACAGTGCAAAACAAAAATGGCTGGCTGTGCTGGTCTCCTCATTAGAAACATGAACATTTATTAAGGAATCTTTACACTCCTCCTCCCCCGTCCCTATTCGTTCCCCTGTGCTGATGAGTTTTTCAGGTTAAAAATTAAACCAAGACCGATTTTTGGCGCTTCCTGAATGGAAATTGTTGACATTTGGACCTGATTCTCTCTCTCTCTCTCTCTCTCTCTCTCTCTCTCTCTCTCTCTCTCTCTCTCTCTCTCTCTCTCTCTCTCTCTCTCTCTCTCTCTCTCTCTTTCTCTCCTTCTCTCCACGTGAAGTTTGTGCATGCATAAACAATGTTCATGTTGCCTTTGCTACCCTTGAGATCATTTCTGGTTTAAATCCTTCATTGCTAATGATGGATCCCAGGTGAACTGTTAAACAGTTCTTTACTTCAGTCCATTGACACAGATATCGGCAGTGATGGTTATGTTGTGGCTGGCGATCAACTTTTTATTTCGGTGGAGGTTTCTATGCCAGATCATGTCGATGCTTCATCCAGTCAAGCACACACTTGGAAATCCTTTGCTCTGTTGTAGAGTTCACAGCAGTACCTTGTATGTCCTTTTCCTTTGTGAGACAGTCGCCGGCTTTGTCTTGAATGGTACTGACTTTGCTTTGTTTCTGTTTGGTCAGGTCTTTTAAATCCTAAATGCTTTATGTGTGCTGTTGACAAGGTTTTCTGGATGCCTTCACACTTTGCACACACATAATACACACGCTGTATATGCACAGACAAATACGTTTTTTTTCCCGACATTTTCAGGAGCCATGAAGGCAGCAGCCGTGAGGACAGGAAGAGAGCAGACCTGCATCAGGTGCTCGTGACTCCTCCAAACCACAGTGTGCCGTTCGCCTTGTCATGGGGATGGAAATTGCTTGGACTGTAAACTCACTGTACCTATCTACTAAGCTATGCATTCCATTTCTGTGAAATCTTCGCCACATCAGTTTTCCATGTACAGTACATCATCGTCGTCATCACAGAATCGTGGATCTGTGAACTTTTGGCAATGTGAAGAACGTTAAAATGAAAACCACCCGATGCAGATCTGTATATATTGTTTATTGTGAACTCTTTGAAGTTGGTAAAGAGGACGCCAACCTTGTTTTCTAGCTGAGTTATGAAATCTCTTTTAAAAGTTCAAAGTTAAGTCAAGGTTGATAGAGAAATGAACATTTTTGCAAGAGGAGGGATGGCATGGAGGGGTTTCTGTTTGGATAATATTTTGAGAAATATAAGATTTTGACGAATATGAAGATGTGATATGAATGTGCTGCGAATCTGCACAGGTTGTTAGCTTTTTCTTTATATGAAATGTGGTAGCTCTGACAGGGAAGAATGTTTTTTCCGTCTTGGGGAAAGAAGTATTATATGCTTGCTTTTTCTGACTTCTTTACAACTGATTCCTATGCTGAGCGTTTGCACTCTGAATAAACAAAATTGAAACGAACCTGCTTTTGTTGGCTGCATGTAACTTGTTTTTTTCAGTGAGGTTTCCATCCTTTCTCTCATACCTCTCAGTATTTACGATTTCAACGTTAGCACAAGTCACGCAGGACAATGCACTCGACGCATGAATGTTGAAGTGTTCTGTGAAAGCGAAGATTCTCTGATTTACAAACATACAGTTGCAAATGAGCCAAACAGGTTTCCATTCAAACTCTGATGGGCCCATCATCCCAAACTACAGAAAACCATGCTTGAATTTATTTGAATTGAATAAAGAACTGGAATTCTGTAGTTCACACACAAACACACTGCGCATGCGACGTTTGTATATTGAAATATGACAAACACATTTACAACAAACGAGTTCATTAACAAAATGATGCAGTGTGGTGGGTGGACAACGTAAGTTCGTACAACGGTCTACAAAATATCATCATCATCATCATATCTCTCTAAATTTTGACGTGCCATGTTTGTCATCAAGTAACGAAACTACTATAAAACAGTTTGCTATTTACTTCATATAAGGCTTTTAAATCCCCCAGTGTTTTTCGTTAATTCATTAGTTGTGCATTATCCAATTTCGAGATTTTCATTTGCAGTTTTTTTGGGTTTTTTTCAGTACTGGTTCACTGTACCCCCCTTCTTGAGGGGCCATGGCCTTTATTGAATAAACTGTCCCCCCCCCTCTCTCTCCCTCTCACCCCCCCCCCCCCTCTCTCTCTCTCTCTCTCTCTCTTGCTGTAAGTATGTGTTTACTCTTTGTTGTCGATGTAGATCAGAGAGGGCAAATTGGAAGAATAAGCCATATCTGAAATCTGAATCAGAAAAAATAAGTTTTTAGTCGACTGTGTGTGTATGCATGTGTGTATTATTTCTAAAGTCCCAGGGAAAGTTTGAAATAATCTCCTCACTCTCCCAACTTCTCTCCCTCCAGCTTACCCTACACACAGCCGACTTTTCCGTGTACAGGGGAAAAATTGCCACAGGAAATTCGCAAAGAAAACATTTGAAGTTAGTTATTGCGGTTTCAATAATAATAAAACTCCCAGAAGAAAACAATTCAAGTGAAGAAGCAAGATGCGGGACAAATCTGAAGCACATTTCTTGAAAAAGGCTGGAGAAAGTCTAACTAGGTGAAATGAAAAGG
>NC_134879.1:32797960-32867960 GCF_041734735.1 Babylonia areolata
CGCCCCCCTCTCCCACCCCCACGCCCTTCTGTTTCACTTTCATTTAAACTTACACTGAAAAATTAAAGGTTAAATGGATCATTTTACAGTTTCTTTTGGGAAAGAACCTACTTCTTAGCTAAGCGAGCATGTGTGTGTGTGTGTGTGTGTGTGTGTGTGTGCATGTTTGAAACAAAACACTTTATTGGAAACATGCAACTTTGGAAGGGTTGTTCATTCAGCCTGTAATCATAAAATGAAGACCAAGTACATTAATGTATTTGTTTGTATTTCTTTTGATCACAACAGATTTCTCTGTGTGAAATGTGGGCTGCTCTCCCCAGGGAGAGTGCGTCGCTACACTTCAGCACCACGCATTTTTCCTGCATGCAGTTTTATTTGTTTTTCCTATTGAAGTGGATTTTCCTACAGAATTTTGCCAGGAACAACCCTAATATGAGCGTGTGTGTGTCTGTGTGTGTCAGTGTGTTTGTCTGTGCATGAGGTGAGGAGAGAGAGACAGACTTTGTATTTCAATAAGAGGTAAACTGTGTATGACGTGTGTGAGATAGTGTATGTATTAGTTTTTCAATGCATGTGTGTGTGTGTTTGTTAGTGTGTATGCATGTGAATAAATGTTAAACTGTCCATTTGTGTTAAAAATGTCAGATTTATTTGAAATTCAATAATTTTTATTATCTGCTGTCTACATGAAATTGATCTTTTGCTTTCAGTCCTCCAAGGATTCAGTGACAGGTAAGTTTCAATTTTTAGTTTGTTTGACAACATTTATGTGCACATGTAAATACATGCGTGCACACACACACACACACACACAAGCACATGTGCTCACACACACACACACACACACACACACACACACACACACACACACACTAATAGTAATACTATGTACACATACATGTTCAGACAGACACACTTGAATAAACACAGTATACATGCATGCACGCGCACGCGCGCGCATGCGCACACACACACACATGCACACACATGCACACTAACAAATATTTTCACGCATATATATACATATGGCAGGAATGCAGGAAATCCTCATACATTTATATCCACGGTCAAAGACAACATTTGTGTATGTGGATATTATCGTTTACTTATCTGTTTTTATCACCAATTTTATATGCTGCACTTGACTTGCTATTTATGTCTCCATTTGGTGTAAAATACTAGTGACGATACTTTATATCCAGCATGCCCCAACAAAGGTCAAATGATAAGTATTCTTGATTCTTCTTAATCACAAATGTACATTTTGAGTACAATTTTTTTTCTTAAACTGGCCTGAAAAGTTACATCTTTTCCTGAAATTCCTTAAATACCCACTCAACCATTCAGTAATATGTATCTATCTGTCCTAATTTTTTTAAAATTTTTTTATCTATTTATCTGCCTATCCTATCTGTCTAATCTATCTATCTATCTGTCCATATATATATATATATATATATATATATATATATATATATATATACATACATACGAGGGTCATTCAATAAATAAGGTGAATTTTTCGGTATAAAGACTTCTAATACAGATAGAAGCTTACTTTTTTTCTTCTTTTTTTTCAACATAGTCTCCCAGCACTGTCACACACTTTTCCCATCTCTGCACAAGCTTCCGTATTCCCTCAGCATAAAAATCTTTGGACTGATGTCTCAGCCAGTCGCTCACAACACTTTTGACTTCATCGTCACTTTCAAACTTCGTGCCTCTCATGAACGCTTTCAAGGGACCAAACAGGTGAAAGTCTGAAGGGGCAAGGTCTGTGCTGTAAGGGGGATGAGGGAGCAGTTCCCAGCCCAGCTTGTTGATGGTCTGCACCGTTCGGGCTGCTGTGTGAGGCCTTGCATCTTTGGCACCCACCGGCAGCTGACCTTCGAGTAGCCAAGGTCATCATGGACAATTTTGTGTGCTGTCCCAACAGATAAGCTCAAAGTCCTTGCAATGTCATCCACTGTCACCCTTCTGTCAGACTGAATGAGGTCATTGACGGATTCGATCACCTCAGGAGACCTCACTTCTGTAGGCCTTCCAGGCCTGTCTTCATCCTCAACACTGCTCCGTCCTTCTTTAAACAATTTAGCCCACTTGTAGACATTTTTTCGGCTGAAACATGTGGCACCATACACAGTTGACATTCTCCTATGAATTTCAACTGGTTTGCACCCTTCAGCAACCAAAAACTTGATAACTGACCGCTGTTCAATCCTGGAGCATGCTTCTTGGTCGGCCATCTTTGTTAATCGCCAAAACTCTCAAAGTTTTTTTAATCTGCAAAAGAAATTAAATCCATTTGAAAAAGAAGTAAAAAAAAAAAAAAAAAAAAAAAAAAAAGTAAGCTTCTATCTGTATTAGAAGTCCTTATACCGAAAAATTCACCTTATTTATTGAATGACCCTCGTATATATATATATATATATATATATATATATATTCAAAAATGAAAACCAAAGACAAACATAGATTATTTTGCAGTCTATATATTTATGCTATATCATAGTTTAACCCATTGACTGATGCTGAAGAGCATGCTTGTCAGTGAAAGCTGTCACCTCACTGAGATACTACAGAGCTTACAGGTTTGGATGTCAGTGAAGGGCTGTCACCTCACTGACATACTACACAGCTTACAGGTTAAGATGTCAGTGAAGGGCTGTTACCTCACTGAGATAAGACAGAGCTTATAGGTCAGAATGTCAGTGAAGGGCTGTCACCTCACTGAGATACTACAGAGCTTACAGGTCAGAATGTCAGTGAAGGGCTGTCACCTCACTGAGATACTACAGAGCTTACAGGCCAGGATGTCAATGAAGGGCTGTCACCCCACTGAGATAAGACAGAGCTTACAGGTCAGGATGTTAGTGAAGGGCTGCCACCCCACTGAAGTAAGACAGAGCTTACAGGTCAGGATGTCAGTCGTCACTCTGTATCTGTACTTCTTCCTCATGAGACTGCATTACTTTTGTTCAGCAAAATCAATGACACTGTTGATAAATCCACAAAAAGTAACTGCACTTCAAAATTATCCCAAACTGGTCTTGTTGCACCAAGCTCAACAGTCAAGGAGTTTAATAGTTTGAACTGCTCGAACTGAATTGATTTTTTTCTTACATGATTATTAAGATTTTTTTAACTTATTTAATTTTGTTTTGCCTCATCTGTGAGAACAGAGGCCTTTGAGCTGTTTGATGCAGACAACGATGGGAAGATCTTGGCGTCAGAGGTGGGAACAGCCATCAGGTCTCTGGGCCATGTGGTGACTGATGCTGAACTGCGGAAACTGTTTGGCAAAGCTGGCATTGATCGTGAGTACTTGACTTCTTCACTGGTTTTTGATCGTGAGCACTTGACTTCTTCACTGGTTTGTCATTGTTGTGTACATGAGCTGTGGTGTGAACATTGTAATAATGGTAACAACAACAATAACAATGATGATTATGATGATGGTAATGATGATGATGCTGATAATAATAATGATGATGGTGGTGGTTATGATGATGCTATAATATTCATCATCATCACCACCACCATCATCATCACAATAAGAATAATTATAATACTGTTAGAAATGATACTATTATTTAAAGAAAATATGATAACAATAACAATAATAATAATGAGGATGATAATGATAATAATAATGATAGTAATAGTAGTAGTAGTAATAGTAGTAGTAGTAGTAATGATAATAATAACGATAATGAAAGAAATGCAAAAATAGTGTTTAATTACACATACTTAACCATGACCCAAATGCAAAAATAGTGATGCTGATGGTGGTACTGATGATCTGTGCTTAATATTTGAATAGTTCTATGTATGCAGAATGAGGGGACTAGGATTGAGCCTTCCTATGCCAAGCCCCAGACACAATAGATATGAATTCACTGTCTTGATAGTCATAAAAGGCTGTAGGACCTTTAACCTTATCCTTGCCCTAAACTCAGTGAATATGATTTAACTGTCCTGAGTGCTGTAAAAGACTGTGAGACCTTTAACTGCAGTCCATGAAGCAGAATTGCAAGACTAAGTCACTGCTGCAGGGGGGATAACCTGAACACCTCCCACAGTTTTGCCTGCCCCTGCTTTGCTTAGTCAGTCATTTACTGTGTGTCCATGTTGGAAAACACTTGCCAAATTGTAAAATAAACACTGCTGAAGACGAGTCATTTCTCTTTCAGTGTGAAGCATATGAAACCATTCAACTAAAGTGCAACCTATTTCAATGGTGTTTTGTCAGAAGACAAAACTTGGTTGATATATTGACAGTCGAAAATGAAGAGGTTATCAGATCCTTGGCCAAGTGCATTGCTGAAGCTATTACAGATAGAATACTTTTGATTCCAGTGTACTATGGTTCTCACAGATTAACTACCGGTACATTATTTTCAAACTGTGCTTGATGGTCTGCACTGAACAGTAATGACAACAATAACTATAATAAGATCTAGCCTAGTTTGTAAGTGTATGAATGAAGATTCATACGCTTAGTGACTACTGTCTGAAAGTGTAAAATAGTGTTTGTATTATTGTGCGTTTGTGTTTATTCATTTTAGGCATGACAGTAAATGAAAAATGACTGCTGAGTCTATGAAAACAGCAGACAGAGAAAGCTTCTTCTTCTTCTTTTTTTTTTTTTTTAATAAAAAAAAACTGTTGCTGTAAAATAACTCACTTTTTATAAGAGGTGTCTGATATCAAACATGAGTAATATTTTACAACCAACAGTTTTTATAAACTTTCTCCATTTGTATTATTCATTTTACTTTGACAGTTACAATTGCAAGTGCACACCCCCATATCACCAGGAAGAAAAAAGGAAGAAGTCGTCACTTAGGCATTTCAGCCAGAGACGTTGAAAAGTGTCAGGGTTTGAGGCCCTCGTTTCAGCATGGTGTTTTGTCCTTGGGAAAGGCAGTTTATTCTGATTTTCCACTTGTGAAAACACACACGCATGCACACAGTGTGTCAGTGTCAGTGTCCTTTATGCGTGTCCCCAGCGCGGGGCAAGGTGGACCTGGGCAAGTTCCGACAGCTGGTGCAGCCCCTGCAGGGTATCAACTACACAAAGCAGCTGGAGGAGGCGTTCAACACCATCGACAAGGAGGGAAGTGGATTCATTATGGCCACGGAGCTCAGACACCTCCTCACACACATGGGAGACCGCATCTCCGATGAGGAGTTCAACGCTCTCCTGGAGGAGCTGGAGGTGGACAGCAACGGGCGAGTGCGGCGTAAAGGTGTGTGGGGGTGTGTGGAGGGGTGTGGGGTGGGAAGTGGGTGGGGGTGGTGCTAGTGGGGAGAGTTGCAGGAGAAGGTTGTGTGTGGATATGGGAGGGGTTGTGTGTGTGTTGGTAAGGGTGTGAGAATGTGTGTGGGGGAGGGCGTGGGGGGGCAGATATTAGTGTGAGTGGTTGCATGTGTGTGAGTGAGTGATTTAGATAGGGAGTGAATATATGTGTGTGAGTGAGTGACTGTGTGTGTGACTGTGTGTGTGAGCGTATGTGTGTGACTGTGTGTGTGAGTGAGAGTGTGTGTATGAGCGTGTTTGTGTGTTCACGAGTGCAAAATCAGATTAAAGTGCCTTTCGCAAGGACAAAACACCATGCTTAAACGAGGGCCTCAAAACCCTGATCACTGGTGATCGCTGGTTTGGAAATTCAATGCCTAACCAATTCTGCCACAGTGTCTCAAGTATTGTAATAGTGTTTTCTCACAGCTAATGGTTTTTTTCTCTTTGTTTCAGAATTTGTCCAGCTGTTGTCAAGATGAAGAACGGAACAAGGAACAAGTGAACAAAATTATTCCAAACTTAACATAGAAAGGGGTTAGTGTACTTGACAAAGTGGATGAAAAGTGGTTACTATGAATATTTAAAATAACTTTTTCAAGAAGAAGCATTTATGGTGTATACCAGCACTTACAGTGGAAAGAAAGCACAAAAGAAAACAAAAACATTGCTATGGATACAGACTTTAATTTGCATTCATTCTGTTTTTGTGTGTGCATGATTTTATTGATATATTTTTGATATGCATCTGGTCTCTAACACATATCAGTACCTTTTGTATGCACATTCTATACATATCAATCAGTGAGCTATGCATGGGTTGACAGTGATTGTTGCTGGTTTTATGGAGGTTTGGTGATGAAAAGGATTATTGCTTAATGTTGGGATTTCACTTTTCATTCATCTTACTTTCTGTTTGCTTGTCTCTATGATTTCTTTACATATTCATGTAATGAAAAGATTCAAGCAGATTCATAGGAGACAAGGTTGGGAGTGAGTGTGTGTGTGCTTGTGTGCGTATATGTGTGTGTATGCACCCGTGCACATGTGCGTGCCTGTGTGTGTGTGTGTGTGTGTGTGTGTGTGTTGCTTCATTAGTTTATCTTAATGATTTACAGGTTTAAGCTTTCCCCTGAGAAGTTGCTTTACATGGTGATTTCTTTACCATCTGTTACATTTCATCCAGAAAGGTAGAATTAATGTAAAACATTTCCCCAGTCACATACATGCCTACACATATTTTTGTATTTTGTCTTTCTTTGGAGGTAACTCATAGTTTCATTTAATGCACAGAGTTGCTTTTGAACTCACAGTTTCATTATGTGCAAAGAGTTTGATGGTTGGTTGGTTGGTTTGTTTTTGTTTGCTTTTATTGTGTGTGTGTGTGTGTGTGTGTGTGTGTGTGTGTGTGTGTGTTTGGTTGTGTTTTTTTCTTCCTCTTTTCCATTGAAGAAAAAAATGTTTTTGTTTGGTTCTGTAGACATACTGATTTTTACTTTCCAGAAAAAAACAACTCAAAAACCCCTCTCTCTTCACAAATTTTCTTTCAGCATTTGCTTCTTGTTTTAGAAGTAAGCATTATATTGATTTCTTTGCAACCTGTCTTAAGCTGACAAAATTTAACTCAGCATATGAAAGAGGAAAACTGCTGATAAGACAGCTCATTGTAGTATGTTTTTGTTAGGTTATGATGAAATAATTGGTATAATTCATGTTTAGAATCGATTATCTGAATCTGTTCATTGAAGTTGTGACTTTTGTGTAAAATACAGATTTTGTCAAGATGGTTGTGGGATTTTTTTTGTTTCTTTTTATGTGATTTTTTGGGGGGGGTTGTTGTGTGTTTGTTTTTAGGGGTGTATGGTTCCCAGTTGAAGTGAACATTGTTGAATGTGAAATTGCTTCCAGTGATTAACCAGTTGATGTTGCTTGACAATGTGTGGTGTGTGATATTTTCTCTGATGAGCATGTCTGGATTCATTTATGAGCATGCACTCACCTGCACAAACACACACATGCACAAGCATTCACACACATGCATTCACACATATATGCACACATGCATACACACACGCATATACACACATGCTTATACACACACACGAGCGTGCATGTGTACATACATTCAAACACATACATGGACTACACACACACACACACACAAGTGAAAATGTGGAAACATGTGCAAATGTAAACACATTTGAATTCACATCTGCTCAGAGACACATTGCTAAACTCATAAATGAGCACACACAGTGATCTGAACACACACATGCTTACACAGACACGCACACATACACTTGTCCTCACTACAGATTCAAGCACAATGTGCTTATGCAAAGACATTTGTATGAACACTCACTCTCTGTGTGGGACAATTGCATACAAAGAGACTAATTAAACTGATCAACATACACACACACACACACTCACACACACACACACCAGAATTTAAGCACAGCCTACCAGCTTTGTCTCTTGAGCTGATCTCTTGTCTCCCTGTGTGCAATGAATCAGCTGCATTTGCATTCAATATAAACAACAGTAACAACTATTGGTGGGATGGCGACATCATGTACAGTGAATCATGTCATGTACAGCTGGTAGGTTAAAACATAATAATGTTCAGGGTTTTTTTTCTCTGGTTTCTCATGTGAAAATGAGTATGCTCCCAGCAGTTGCCACATCTTGCTCACATAAAATGATGTCGCATGAAAATCCAAAGACTGAACTGAATCCAATCAATCATTCATGTTAGCTTAGCTGTCTGTCTCTGATACACACATAGGTATACAAGCGCGCGCACACACTCACACAGTCACACACACAGTACACACTGCTGCACGCACATATGAGCATATACACTCTTTAAAACACACACCCACAACTCTGTCTCTTGCATACACGCCCACCTGTACACCAGTGCGCACGTGCAGGTGAACAGACAAGCTATGCCAAAGAGGCAGATAGAGCTCGATCAGGGGTGGGATGCATGAGTGATCTTAGCAGCTGCGCTAAGTTTGCTTAGAGTACAGAATGATCCTAAGTCCACGCTAAATCCACAGACTTAGGACATATGTTAACTAGAACCTATACGCAAACTAGCGCAGCGAATATAGCATATGCAACCCAGCTGGCCCTGAATACTTTACTGATTTTGTTTTTGTTTCTTCTTGTTGATTTTGTTTAACGGGCGAACGGATAAATTATCATGAAAGTCGACGTCCAGCAAAACCCAGGGGACAACACCTGGCATTGTTATGTGAAGTGAGGAAGGTACGGCCTTCAAGGACCTGCTGCCAGGGCATGCAATAATCTCAACAACAATGCATAGCATCAGTCAGCCACGCATACCAGCGCTGAATAAACTCCGTCAAAACCAATCGATACACACGGCAGCGCAGAGGTCGTCTGTCGTGCCACATGCAGCCAACTTCGATCCGATCTTTAGACAAACGCAGCCGTACATTTTGACTCGGTGCACTTCGCCTGCCCTCACCAATCGAGAGACATATGGTTCCTCGGGAGAAGGTCGACGTTTTTGTCGTGGACATGCTGACGTCACACGTGTGCGCACGTGCGGCATAATATATGCGATCATTGTCGCCCCCTGTGGCACTGGCAGCAGACGATCGATTGGCACTGTGACGTCAACGCGGCCGCCATTTCAACATCTCTGCCGCTGCCAGAAGGATCGCCACCACAGCTGTGACGGAGATAACCAGATCCCAACAACGCAGTCCTCTTTTAAGAACTGAAATCCTTCTGGTCGTGAGTATGAGACAGAGGGATTTTGGGAAACGTTTTCTGCTCTGTTCTGACCAAAAAAAAGAAAGAAAAGTAGTGTTTGGAATTACCATTGTTGAGAATTTCGATTTTTCACATTCTGCAAACAGTGCACTTTTTCCTTTTTTTTTTCTTTTTCTTTATTTACTGACAGCATTCCGTAGTGTAACGTTCATTATAAATTGTAGACAGACAGTGCGTTGATTGACAAAGATTGATGTAGGTTGTTATATTCAGGTATGTAAGTAGAATTTTTCAGTGTTGAAAAAATATTCCTTTTAAATGTACTGAGAAAAAACAACAACACACAATTACTTTGTTCTATGGACATTTATTGGAACATCAAAAATACCATGGCCTAATAATTGCTGGAAAATGAGAAGACCCTTAAAAAAAATTTTTTTTTTAAAGAAAGAAAAAAGATCTTAACTGAACACAATATTTTTGTTGTTGTTGTAAATGACATATCTGAAATTTTGATTCCAGTATGGTGAATATTACTAATGCACACCTTTTGAAAACTTTATGATTGGAATTAACAGTAACAGTTGATATTCATTTAAAGTACACCCTTTCTTGTAAAAATCCTCCCATCCCATAATAAGGCTTATAAACCCAAAAGCAGAAAAAACACCTTTCATTTATATGATTATCACTTTTTAGCGGCATATTGAATACAAGGTCCATCAGAAAAAAAAACCGCCTTTCATTTATATGATCATCAGTTTTTAGCAGCATATTGAATACCAGGTCCATTGTGCAATTTGCCTGTTGATATTTTTTTTATGTGTTTTCTTTGTCTGTTCAGTATCTGTAAATCTCTCCTTTTCATCATCATCTTCTTCTTGTTTGTTAAACATGCCTACTTATTGGACTTTACTAAGTTACACCGGAGATTAGAAAAGAGAGATAAACCACTCGCGGCAGGCCCCTTCTTACTGTCTATAACAGTGCTGAAGCCGTTTTGGGGCACACACACAGTGCGGAAGGGTGGGGGTAAATCACCCTCTCCTTCCCCACCTGAAGGAAACTGGTCGGTTCTGACGGTTCAGCTGCAGTAAAGCGAAAGTTAAGTTATGCCTGGAATTTCCCACGTGTAGTAAGATTCGCTGTATACAATGAAAACCGATTCATTTTTGCTTGGTTTTTAGCACGTTTGCATCTGCTTGAATGTAGATAATATAAAAAGAAAATAAAGCAGCTCCCCCCACCACCAACTCCCCCCCGCCCCCCCCTCTGTCTCTGTCTCTCTCTCGGGAGTTTTACATGGCTGTTAAAAGCATCTACGATTCTGTACTTGTATGTGTTCATGACAAAGGTATTTATTCAGACTTTTTTCAGTGTCCAAGAGGGGTTAAACAAGGTTGTATGCTAAGCTCACAGCTGATTTCCTTTTTCATCGGTGAATTGGCAGTGGAGTTATCAAAGAAGGGAGACATGGAATACAAATGATACCTGGCGCAACAGATTTGCTCTTATGATGCTATTTGCTGATGATGTTGTTCTCTTGTCTGACACACCCATAGGGTTACAAAATCAATTAAATGCCCTTAAGCAAGAAACAGACTACAACAAACAGTGAATCTTGATAAGACCAATATTATAGTTTTCTGCAATGGAGGTCATCTTTCGACTCGTGAAAAATGGTGCTGTGGTGATAGGGAAATAAAAGTAACCAATACATATAAATATTTAGGAATGTTATTCACAACAAAATTGAGTTTGACATCTGCGTGGGATGAAGCAAACAGAAAAGGGAAAAAAGGTGTAATCCAAATTATAAAATCACTCAGGAGACTGCGTTCGACTGACGCTTTCCTTTAGTTTGGGCGGGGCAAAGGCAGCTCATGAATAATGAATGCGTGTCACGGCGCAGGCTGCCTGGCTTCAGCAATTTCTGCAAGTGGTTTATCTCTCTTTTCTAATCTCCGGTTACACTTACAGATCTGTTCTCTCAGTCATAAAAAATGAAATGATAAATCGAGGAAAGGATGGACAGATTTAGATGTACTGATGTGATTACTGGCTTGAAAGCCTTTTGTTCTTATTGTTTATCACTAACACACGGACAAGCATGAGTACACACACACACAAACACACACACACACAAACACATACACACACACACACACACACACACACACACACACACACACACACACACACACACACACACTCACTCACTCACTCTGACCATTCCTCTTCCCCCCAACTTGACCGTGAGTGGTTGTCTGGACCCTAGTCATCTGTATGGATGATGAATCAAGGTCTCATGTGCAACTATAAAAAGGGTTGTCCCTAGCATAATTCTGAAGCGCATAACTAAACCCTGACTGAATGACATAGAAAACAAATCATGAGCACCTAAAACAGCTATCAGTTGGCTCTACCCAAGGAGGCAGTCTTTTGTGAAAATAAATCTGTATTTGAAAAGCGGTTAGACTTTGGTCTCTGACCAAAGATAGATGCTATATAAGTATCAGTAATGATGTGTGTGCGTGTGTGTGTGTGTGTGTGTGTGTGTGTGTGTTCTTGTGTGCTTTGTGTTACTGCTATTAATAATAATGATAATTATTATTACTATTATTATCATCATTTTATTATTATTGTTATTAAGTCAGCATTCCTGTGGTATGTGTGCTGCAGAGCATGTTGCGGGTGGCCGTGGTAGTGCTGATGGCTCTGTGCCTTGTGTCGGCGCGGGTGCCATATGGCGCAGTGGACCCTCTGGAAAACCTCTACCTCCAACGACTCTACCAGATGTCCAACCTCCAGAACGACCCATACCTGCCCCTCCTCCCCATTGATGACATTGACGGCCGCAGTGATGAGGGCATGGATGAAGCAAGAGCGTTCTGGGGCGAGGATGACAATGATGAAGAAGATGTTAGCGATTCCATGTACTCCCCGCTTTTCACAGGAGCACAGGCACGAGATGAGGAGCATTTGGAGCACAGCGCTCTGCAAGGCCTACATCAGGTGTCAGGTAAAGTGGGGGTGACATGTAGGGGGTGGGGGTGGGGGGTATATGTCACACTTCGTCAAATCTCTGCCCTAAGTTCTTTAAAGTCTGGCCTGAATACCTACCTCTTAACAAAATAGTTGTCCTCTCCTCACTGTCTCTGTTTCCTGTCAAAGGTTTCTCTGGCTTCCTGTTTACATATGTTTTAAAGTTTTGTCTTTCATTCATCTGTATCAGAGTTAAGCATTTGTGAATGACTGGTCTGAAAGCATTTTGATTTGTCACCGCACAAAATAATGAAGAAAATAAATACCTTTATTATTATCATTATCATGCTTAGGGGTGAGGCGTATGAAAGTTTGGGATATTGAAGAGTTGGGTGGTTGATATAAGAGATTGCCTGCAGTCTGTTTAAATGGTTATTGAATGAAGCATTTTCAGGGTGGTAGAGGGGGGCAGGGAAGGAAGCGTTTGAAAAAACATGTTGTTTCAGATATAGATCTGTTAAGCATGCAGTGACAATCACGTTCTTTGTTGTTTTTACTGAAGTTACAGCCTGGATGACGGTAAAGACACCTGAGTATTGTAAAACAAGCTAGACAGATAATAACTTAGACAACACTGAAACATGCAAAGTACTCAGAGTGAAAGGAAATATGGACATATGTTTGTTCCCTTTCAAATCCATAGTCAATCTCAAGATTTTGTCCGGAAAAAGTTTTACTGGGAGGATTGTTACACAGTTTGTTTTTTGCTGAGTATTTTTGCCTTTTTTTGAAAAGCATAGATTTTGTTAGCTAGTGAGGGGATTTTTTAGACAAGGAATTAATCCTGTCCAACACAGTATTTTCGGTGGGAGAGTGTGACGGTCTGTGACATCCCCATCAGTTTCACCTCAGTAGAGGAAGTGGTAGAATATGTGCAGAGTGGGGGCCCCTTTAGAGGTATACTTTCTGTCAGCTCGTTGACTAGAGATGTGTGCAGAGTGGGGGGCCCTGTAGAGGTATTCTTTCTGTCAGCTCGTTGACTAGAATATGATACAAAGGCAGGAAAATAAATGCATAGAGGATTGGGCCCGACCTTACTACCAAACAGAATGGATATGAATTCACTGCCCTTATGGCCATAAAAGGCAATGGAACCACAAACCTAACCTTTTATAAAGGATAGCAAATACCTGTTACTTATTGCACTTGTGAGCCTATTAATTAAGGATGGCAAATAGCTGTTACTTATTGCACTTGTTAGCCATGGTAAGTATGTGAGATGAAATGTAATTTACTGAGGGAAAATGTCCTTTTCCTCACTTCAACATGGATTGAATTGATATGACACAGGTGGCACACTAGAGGGTCAGCCCCCCCAGAAGCAGATCAAGACGGATAAGCCACTGCCAGCCTACTGCAACCCCCCCAATCCTTGCCCCCTGGGCAAAACCGGTCAGTCAGTCATTCACTCTTCTGTCATGCTTTTTTCATTTCATGAAATTATGTAATAGTTGTTTTTAAAGAGATGCACTGTTTTGAGAAGCATGTAGTTTTGTAAAGAAAAAAGATCAGTTATGAAATTTATGAACTGAATATGTTCTAGTTTGTGAAAGAAAAGAAAGAGCCAGAATGAGTGATCAAGTTGCCTGGGCACATTTTTGATTTATTGATTGATATGGATACTTATATAGCGCCTATCCTCGGTCAGAGACCAAGCTCAAAGCGCTTTACAAACATGGAGTCATTTACACAGCAGGCTGCCTACCTGGGTAGAGCCGACTGACGGCTGCCATTGGGCGCTCATCATTCGTTTCCTGTGTCATTCAGTCAGATTTCAGGCACACACACATACACACTCAGACAAATATGTAACATGTAATATTTTACACGTATGACCGTTTTGTTTATTTACCCCACCATGTTGGCAGCCAAACTCTATTTTCGGGGGGTGTACATGCTGGGTATGTTCTTGTTTCCATAACCCACCAAACGCTGACATCGATTACAGGATCTTTAATGTGCGTATTTGATCTTCTGTGTGCGTATACACACAAAGGACGTTCAGGCACTGACAGGTCTGCACATATGTTGACCTGAGAGATTGGAAAAATCTCCACCCTTTACCCACCAGGCGCCACCAAGATTCGAACCCAGGACCCTCAGATTGAAAGTCCAACGCTTTAGCCACTCGGCTGTTATGCCTCAGTCAGCATTTTGTAATGTTATCCTTCCACTGTTGCTTGCTAAGGGCACAGGTATCAAGAATTCAGGAATATTTAAAGATTACAACAAAAGGATGCAAGCTATGAAGTAAGCTGCTGCTTGGCCCAGATAGCCAGCATGCACACTCTGACCATGATTCTGAGAGAACTGATTGATCAGCATTGCACCTGAATGTTTCCACTCCTTTAGGAAGGTGGCAGAATGGTTAAGATGCTCAGCTGCCAATACAGAGAGTCAGTGAGGATATGGGTTCGAATCCTGCTCTCACCCTGTCTCCCAAGTTTGACTGGAAAATCAAACTGAGCGTCTAGTCATTTGGATGAGACAGTAGACCAAGGTTCTGTGTTCAGTATGCACTTTGCACACTGAAAAAGAACCCGTGGCAATGAGTGTGTTGTCCTTTGGCAAAATTCTATAGTAGAAATCCACTCTGATAGGTACACAAATATATATGCATGCACTCAAGGCCTGACTGGGTTATGCTGCTGGTCAGGCATCTGCCTTGCAGATGTGGTGTAGTGTATATGGATTAGTCCAAACACTGTGACACTTCCTTGAGAAACTGAAACTTCCACTCTTCCTTTCAGCGGCAGACAACTGCGTGGAGAATTTTGAGAACAGCATGGAGAACAACAAGCGTTTGCTGGAAGCCCAGGACTGTCCCTGCGACACAGAACACATGTTCTCCTGTCCTGCTGGCCAGCAGACTGTCACCTCCAAGGGATCCGGTGGTCAGGCTGCACTCAACAAAGTCATGAGCGAACTTGCTCAGCTTCATACCGCCCAAGATTTGTCCCTGGTGAGTTTCTAGGGAGGTAAAAGTAGGCAACCTTGGGCTTTCAAGAAGGAATAAACAAACAACCCCCCTGGCCCCACCAAAACAGCTTGGGTGTTCAAGGAAGAAGAATATAGACAGCCTTGGACTTGCATGGAAGAAAAAGTTAACAGCCTTGAGCTTGAAAGGAAGGAAATTATAGACGGCCTTCAACCTGACTGTACCTGATCAGGGTGTTACAAAACTGAAAACATCTTGCAGGACAGGCAGTGTATTACAGCTGTGGGACATGATTAACAAATAATAAAGAGTGGTAACTCTCTCCACTCACAAGGTACACAACTTCAAGTCAGTGCTGATTATGCTGGCGATTCAGCTAGCACACAGGTAAATAAAAGGTATGTTGGAACAAACCCAGACACTTCCTCATGAATTTCCAGTGTGAGGATTGACTGTGATGCAGGGTCAGAAATGTGGGACTGGTTTGTCATCTGTAGAGAATAGTCTGTGCAGAGTTGTAGACCCTTCTCTAGCCCCTTAGTGACAGCATTTGCAGCACGTGACCTTGTCACGTGGTGTGTGTGCAGGACAACAACCCCTATCTGGCATCTGGCATCAAGCGGGAAAAGCTGGTGGCCAAGAAGTCCCCCTCATATTCAGACGGACTGGTTCGTCATAAGAGGGTAAGTCACTTACCCATTTACCCCATGTTGTCCCCAATGGCACACTGTAAGAGGGTAAGACACAGTCATCAGACTTGAGCAAGAGTAGAGCTTATTTCAGTTTGGTTGCACGCTCTCAGACATTGCACAGCATTCCATCATTCTGCTTTGCATTTTTATGTCTGCTTCCTGTCATTGGTGATCCTCAAAGTATAGGAAAGAATATATATATATATATATATATATTGCGCATCTGCATCTTGTATTTCATGCCCCTTTTTACTTTATTTTATTTTATTTATTTTTATTTTTTTTTTAATTTATTTTCATTTATTTTATTTATTTATTAAAAAAAAATTTTTGTAAAAATTTATTTAGTTATTTTAATTTTTATTAAATTAAAAATTTTTTTTTTTTTTTTTTTTCTCAAGGCCTAAGCGTGCTGGTCAGACATTTGCTTGGCAGATGTGGTGTAGCGTATATGGATTTGTCCGAACGCAGTGACGCCTCCTTGAGCTACTGATACTGATACTGCCCCTAAGATTCATTCCTTCTGTGACTGCATTAGAGTTCATATTAAAGTGAAGGATAAAGGTCCCATAGCTTTTTATGGCCACTGGGGCGGTGACTTTGTGTCCACAGTGTTTAGGGCTCAGCATAGAAAGGTGGGGCCCACCTTTTATCTTCCCCAACTATCCATTCACGCCTGGGTGGAGTGAGGAAATTTGGAGTAAAATTCCTTTCCCAAGGACACAATACCATACCAAAAGAGGGTCCTTGATTCAACCCTGATCACTGTTGAACACTGGATCAGATGGCTAGTGCTTAACCAATTCTGCTACTGTGCCTCTCTTATCAGACAAGAAGTGTATGATATAAAAGTGGCGGATCAACTGGGAAGCTTACAGGGTATTTCAGAACAGTGACAGAGCATTTACCTGAATCCTATTCCTCTTTGTGCCAGTTAATTTTACAAATGTCACACAAAGCCACATTGTACTGGTAAATGAAAAAAGTGTGAATTTTTATTAATGTGATAAAAATAGAATTTCCAGTTAACACAATCTGTAAAGAAAAACCGAAGGTTTGAAACACTGGACACTTTTTATCAAAGGCTTCTGTTACAGCTATAGTTGTTGTTTAAAAAAAAAAATCTTTATTAAAACAAATTTCTTCATTTGTAAGTTTTATAGACTCAGCAGTCACCTTGTATCATTATACTGATACATTCAGTAGTACTTGTTGCAGCACTTGCACTGGTGGTGGTGGTGGCAGTAGTAATAGTAGAAGTAGTAGCATAGTCATGGCAAAAGTCATAGTAGCAATAGTAGTGTTTAGTGGAACGACTGTTACGTGGATTTCACTGGTTTCTAGATAGACTGTAACTGATTTTTTGATGGACTGTAACTCACTGGCTTCTTTCTGTTTTTCTTCTCAAATTTGATTAAACCCATTGGCCTTGTAACTAACATCACATGAAATGTAAAGGTGTCATACTCAGCCACACCTGTCAAGATCATGAAGACAGATCTGTGGAGATCAAGCTAGGGATTTATGCTACCTGTATAGAGTTCATACATTTTGCCAACTGTGGCAGCAGATAGCAGGCTGCAAAAAAAATGATAGAACGCACACAATCACACACTCATGCATTCAGACACATACGTACGCACACACATGCAATCACACATTGGCAGCAGGCAGCTAGATGGTCTATAACTGATCTCTTGCACTGTAGTTGGTTTTTTAGGAACTGTAACTGGCTTTTAGGAGGAATGTAACTGGTGGGTTGTAACTGGCTTCTGTATGGGCTGTAACTGGTCTCTAGGTGGACTGTAACTGGCTTCTAGGTGGACTGTAACTGGATTCTAGATAGACTGGCTCCTATATGGACTAACTGGTTTGAGGTGGATTGTAACTGGTCTCAAGGTGGACTGTTGATGACTTTTTGGTAGACTGTAACTGGCTTCTAGGTAGACGATAACTGGCTTTAGGTGAACTGTGGTTTTAGATGGAACTAACTTCTAGGTGAACTGTAAATGGCTTCTTGGTGATCTGTAACTTGGTTCTAAATAGATTGTAACTTGCTATTATGTGGACTGTTACTGGCTTCTAGATGGACTTAACTAGGTAGACCAGCTTTTTTGTGCAAGCTGTTTTTAGTTTCATCATGCATTATTGGTTTTGCTTTCACAGACATTTTATCTGTCAAATTTTGTTAAGTTTGCACATGTGTTGTTTATTTAGGGGTGGAATGAATACCATAGGATAAGCACCTAGTTACTTTGTCATTGGGCAGTGAGTTCAGTATTATGTGACTCTTGTTACTGAAAGAAAAAAAATCATTTGTCACATAGATCAAAATGTTTTGTTTGCATCATAATTTCTCTGATCATGTGAACTGTAAAAATGCCAATCTTTAGATTAAGTCTCCATATGTATAAAAGTTTCAGGTAAATTGATCTCTGTGGACAAACAAGTTAGGAACAGGTTTATCGCTTTTAATTTTTGTTTATCAGCTTATCTTGTTAACTGATCTTTTGCACATGCAAACTAATAAGAGCAGTTTTCCAAAACAGTTTTTGATTTGTCTTATTCCTATTGGTTTCATTTTCTGATACTCTTCTTCATTGTTTCTTTCATTCTACTTATTTTTTATCTGTCTCCTTCGTTTTCTTTTGTAAGAAAAGCGCATTTGCTTGTTTAATAGAATTTACTTACAATATGAAGTATTGTGAGTAGTGATATGTTTTTTTTTTTTTGTTGTTTTTTTTAATGCAGACGTTCTTATTGATCAAACTACACAACAAAAACTGAAGCCTGAAGAAAGTGGAGGTGAAGACAACTGTAGCATTGACTTGATGATGTTTGTGTTGACAGTCTGAAGAAAAGGCAGTGCTGAACCCTTTCTTCAAAGACAAGATTCTGCATACAGCTGCCAAGAAGTCTCCGGTGTATAACTGACAAGGCCATTGAGAGATGCAGCGTCGTGACAGCAGTTCAGTGAACAGCATCATTGCTTTCCCTCTTTAGTTGTCCAACATGCTGCAATAGCCTCGTTACACACACCAGGATTTTCTTAGTTTGTATTAACACTTTTGTCACACACACAAAAAAGTTGGATCAAATTAAATGATTCTTCATCAATTAAAAAAAACACCTTTTATTCATGTGTTTCTTTTGACTGTTTTCATGTGTTATTTATTTGTTTATTTTGCATCGCATTACTGCATACTTCCAGTGGACAATATCTTGAGTTTATACATTATATGTTTACCTTAGCACATTTTAAAATATATTCTTATACATAGTCACACACATGCTTTCATAGTCACATGTCATATAATATTTTTTAGCCCAAGTGTAAATTTCAAAGTGCACATGTGCATGCACAAACATGCACTTATAAGTTATACCAGTTGTAAGTCTATTACAAGATTTTAAACTGTGAACTGAAATGACAGCAACAAGCTTGCATCAACTGATGCTTGATGCTTTGAATTCATTGTTGGTGTCAGTTATTGCTGCAACACAGGCTTGGTTGAAATAAAGTACTCTCTGACTACAACCATTTGAATTTCTGTTTGATGACAATCATTTAATTTTATGTTTAATCAGTTATCCAAGATTCTAATAAGTTTTAATACTTGGACAGTGGATTATTACTACACTGTGACCTATTGTATTGATCCCAGTCTGTGTTACTTAATACAGTTATTTTATTTTATTTTATTTTATTTTTACTATTATGGCTACCAGAAATATTTAAAAATAGGCCTCATACATGACCACTACAATAGTTATAGACGATTGCAAAAATGTGTTGTGTCTACAAGTTTCGCCCCAAAACACTTCAATGGAAAAAAAATTATGTCAGACTGCTGTCAAAATTGATATTTCAGATAGCATGATCCCCAAAACACTTTTTTCAGACAGTGAGAAACAACCTGCAACTTAAAAAATAGAAAGAAAAGAAAATGTAGACTTATAAGTTGTAACATTTGTAAACAAACAATGAATAAAGAGAGCAAAAGGGAAGTTAAATAAAAATCTAAATAAAATATTACTCCCTGTTCTTTCTCATAAATGCAGCAAGCAGAGGTGTACTCAGTTAGACTGTTAGTTTTATTTGACTCTTTTAAATAAAGCAAATGCCTTCTTTTAAATGTTACAAAAAAGAGGAATATGATTTATGATGTCAGTGTGAAAAAGATGCAAAATGAGATGTGACATGAAATATTTTTCTACAAAGGCAGTTACAAAGACAAAAATAATGCTAACTCCTGTGACGTTTGATGACTGATGTAAACACCATCACTGCGCCTTATAAGACACTAAAACCCATCAATTGATTATATATATAAGTATATGAAAGGAAATTTTCTATCTAAAATTATGTTTAAATAACATACTTAACCGTGACCCAACTAGTGCAGACTCCGGCAGGGGTCTGACATTCCTGTCCTGTGCAAACTACTATACGCCTATGCGGAGAAAAAGAGAGCAACTACGGCCGATAATCTCCCGGAAGTAGGTAACCTTCCCTTTGTCCCGCTAGCTAGCGCCCTCTTTTTCCGGCAGCCATCTCGACTCCTGTTCCTGTGCACCGCATACGGCTAAGTTTTTTCGTATTTCTTTCTGTCTATTTTGTTAATGAAACACAACAGGGCAAAAACAACAAGAAGACTTGAAAAAGGACACAGCATACAGTTGTCACATTGATTTTTTTCTTACTTATTTTTATTTTAAGGAATAAATGCAATATTTTCTAATCTGATACAATAAAATATTTACAACATTCCCCAATGTCAAAACTCTGTATCATGTGCAGCATCAGTGAACTGGTTATATTGAAAACCATTTTTTCTGTAGTTTTAGTTTCATTAAACAATTTTAATTACTGCAAAATCTGGTATGCCTGGCATGTTAAGTTTGGTAGTGTGGATGTTCACATTGTTAGAACTGAGCAGCACTTGCCCTGTCATCACTCTGTTAAGTAATATGTGTCTGCTACCCCCACCTCTACCAAATATCTGTACTTATCTTTTATAAACATCTCCAGGGACTGTGTATTGTAGTCTGCCCCCATGTCATTTTGATTTTATACGATGCAGTACTGTCCCCTTTGTGCACCTGGGCTGTAAGCAATGTGATTTTATTTGATTCACTCCATGGACTGCCTGTACAAACAACACAAAGATTAACTTAGAATGCAGTCTTATGTTCTGCGCCTAATGTGATGTGCACCAGAAAAGACCCAGTCATTGTACATAGATTACAGATTGTGTTCAGCTAATCCCATGTGAGTGGATATCAGTCCCTGTGAAGGAGTTGTGTCCCAGTGCCTGTACAGGAAAATGCTTGTAGTTGGTGTGTACGTCTTTGGTCCTTGTGCTGACAAGTTTGTCAGAGATGACCAGCTGTTGACCCTACCATCACCACTATCGCGCAGCCATCACTTGAGCAACATTTACCTTTAATGGTGAAATCCCTGGCCAAGTAGGACGATTTTCTTCAGCTCAGTGTTTAGCTGTTACCTTTCCTTCAATAACCCAGACAACTGTTCAAGTTGAAGGGCCCAAAAAGCAAGACGATCTCAAATGTAACATAAAACCTGTGATGTGTTGTGATATGTGTTCTATGTGCTCTTTCTTTTTCCCCTGTTTCCATGAAAAATTAAAAAAAGAATAATGAGGTGTAGAGGTTTCCTGTTGTAGTACATGGACATTGTGGATCTGTGTAACCGAGAGAGAGAGAGAGAGAGAGAGATTGAACAGAGAGAGCAAAGTAAGGATCAATAATATTATACAAAAAGCAGATTCAATAAAGGGCGGGTGGGGGAGGGGGCGTGGAGGGGAGGAGGGGGGTTGGGGAGGGGGTAATGCTCACAAGCCATCAGACTCCTCAACAGGCTCTAGTGTTCAAGTGCATTACCCTTTTTTGTTTGGAGTCAGAATAAAACAGTATTCTTTTATTTTGAGCTGCCATACATGTATGTGTATTCAAAAAACATGCACACACACACCATTCTTCACATGAACCGCTTTGTGGGATGTGGCCCACACTTTCAATGCATTTGGATGGACAAACAGGGATGGGGGAACCCACAGAATCAGTTGATAAGCTCAATCATATCCTGCTTTTTACGAGAGACGGAGACAGAAATAACAATGATTCTGCAGTACAGGGAGAGAAATATACAGAGGTCTATGTCCATTTGCTTTCTGACTGGCCACCATCAAAGCAAACACATGTATAAGATGCTGTGTATATTACAATATATCATGAAAACTTTAATTCTGTGTTGTTTTCCCATCATGGGCTGTCAACAAATCAAGTTAGCAACATTGGTTCATGGACTGTCAGCAAATCCAAGTTACAAAGATCAGTCTCTCTGCTTGCCCCATTCTCCAGAAATGTGCAGATCTGATTGAGGAACCTGAAGCCCTTCAATAATAATACTTACCCTTCAAAAAATGAATATTCACCCCTCAGATAATGAATACTGACCCTTATAACATAATGAATATTGAAAGTTAAAAAAAAAGGAAGACAAAAAAACCAAACATTCAAAATGGAGTTTAATCCTGTAACTGTGCCTCTGCAAATTATTCTGTTTCATCCAACAGTTCTTCATTATATTTACAGAAAGATTAATAACACACAATAACAGAAATACCACAAAATTCAGCTTCAGTATTAGGAATACTGGGTACATATTCACTATTGTCTGATTTGAAAAAAATCTGTTCACAACATCAAGAACACTAATGATAATAACAGAACTTCTGTAACATTGAATATTTTATACTTCTTGCAAACTAATCATTAGCATATTTTATACTTCTTACAAACTACTCATCTGCATGCATGTATAACAACCACATGGCTCACAGAACGAACACAAAGAAATGCTCACACTGTCTCAGACATGCACACCTTGGTGTGGAAAAGAAGTCGGGTCAAGGATCAAGGCCATAGATTTGAGAAGAAAAAAAAGAGAAAAAAGTTCTGTAGGAGTAAAGAGGGCCATGAGTCTCATTCAAAGTACATGAGTCAAAGATAGAACAGCAGTCAACAATGGACTGGCGAAATGCGGAAGAATGCAGAAAAGTGAATCAACTGCTGAATGGAGAAAATAACTATTTTATTGTAGTTACTCGTAGAATGGAAAAGGAGGCCTCATCTACTCTGTAAAGCTGATCTTAGAAACATAGGTGTGGAAAGTGCTGTTACTGATGTAGATTTTCAAAATGAAATTGTGTAACCAGCACAATACTTAAAACATTTTTTTCATTTGTTTTGTCTTTTACATTCACTTAAGTTATAGGTGCATGTGGGTGTATTCTTTTAGACCATTTATACCCTGCCATCATAACTCCATTTTCAGGGGTGTGCATGCTGGGTATTTTCTTGTTTCCATGGGCCACCAAACTGACATGGATTACATGATCTTTAATGTGCATTTTGATATTCTGCTTGTGTAATCACATGAAGGGGATTCAGGCACCAGCAGATCTTAACATCTGTTGACCGAGAAAATTGAAAAAATCTTCACCCTTAACCCACCAGGTGTAGACATGGAAGCAAACCCAGGATCCTCAGATTGAAATTCAACACATTAAGCATTCAAATGCTGCATTGTCATTTTTTTTTCTAATTCAACAGAATCTGCACAAAATAATGCATTACCTCTTTTTTCCTTTAAATCTTGATTATGAATTAACATTGCTGACAGAAAAAAAAGCTTTCAAAGTCAAGGTGAAGAAAAGGTGAAACTGAAAGAAGAAGTCACTCTAAACCAAACAATCTGACACACCAGTAGATCTATATATTCATAAGTACACACACTGCACATCTACCCTGCCATCACTTGTCGTTTCGCCCGAGAATGGTTTTGGGCACAAAGGATTTGACCTTTAAACTCTCCACCTCCGTGCAGTCCTTGTCCTGAATCTGCTCCAGCACTCTCTCACTTCTCTCCTCCTTCACTCCTTCCGCCTTGAAAGGTGTGCCGTCTTTCCCTCGAATCCAACCTTCAATGTTGTATCCGATGAAACCCACCACCAAAGCTACTGGAAAGGTGATGTATGGAGCATAGGTGCGTGCAGCACCCATGATGAGGGGCCAAACCATGATTCAGTCCAGCAGTCGTCAATTTGACAGGTGAATGGTGTCAAGCTGACCTTGATGAAACTATTCCCCCCAAATATGGAGTGTCCGGTCTTAATTAACTCCAAGAGAAATCAGAAGGTAACACTGATCTTGAGGATGATTCACATCTGCACCTGCACACATGACAGAAAAATCTGAGACTTCATTTTGCACGTAAAAAGTGACACATGCAAGCAGATACATGTACCTTCATGTTATATCTGCACACACACAAACACACACACATGCAGAGACACACAACAACAACAAAAAAACCCACACAAAATACTGATAAAAATAGTGCTTTTGGTCAATTATTTCTCAATTGGTTGAGGGTTGTTCACATTTACTATCAACAGCTTGATATTGCTTTGCATAATTTCTTCTCTGAAGAAGCTGTCAAATGGGGTGACTATGAATGAAATGAGGTGACCGTTGCATATGATGAACTTAAAAACAAAACAAAACAAAAAACATTGATTTCTGCTGCCCCATGGGCCAAGTGGATGTCAAACACACCTTTTCTTTTTGCTGAGTTTTTGCTTGTCAGTCTCATGACCAATATCTTTTTGATGGACCAACTACAAGCCAGTGAAATGACTTGGATCTAATCTAAAAACCTATCAATGAACACTTTTCTACTTTTGCTGTAATGAATCAGTTAACTGTTGTCCCTCACTTCCAAGAAAAATATCAATCAAACAATGCACATGGGAGTGACTCTGAGTTCAAGTCTGGATTTGTGTACAAACCTGTAAATCTGTTTACCCAGAAGATGAATCTGTTCATAATCTATTTGGACTAAATCAACAAGACTGTACCCAAACAGAAATGTATACTTATATATATATGGTCTAGAAAAAGCCCTACATCTTTACAGCTCAATTGTCTAAACACAGAGTCTTGAAACAAAAAAGAAGAAAAAAGCTTTGCAATGTTTTATCCCAATACAACAGCAACACACTTATCATTGACCTGCTGTCAGGATTATGGGGTAAAAGCTCAAATTTTCATAAGAAAATGGATGCTCATATATATATATATATATATATATATATATATATATATATATATATATATAATAATAATAATAATACTGGATACTTATATAGCACACTATCCAGAAATCTGCTCTAGGTGCTTTACAAAAACATTATATCTATGTTACATACACACACCAAAATGTGACCACACACACACACACACACACACGCACGCATGCACACACACACACTGCATACATACATTTTAACATACATGTGTATCTAACAGCTACCCTAACACATACGCACACATAGGCAGGCACAAACTTATATAAACACACGCACACACAATACACATTCATATACATGCATGTAATTGTGTACACATACATATGTATACACACATAGTCAAGCACACCTAACGAAAAGGAAGTGGACCTGCCACAATTGAATTTATTGCTGAGGGAAAAGGTGAGTTTTGAGACGAGATTTAAAAGATATATAAACCAAAAGAAACACACACGCACGCATGCACACACACACACACACAGTATATTGGAGTGGTGGTCCAGTGGTAGGGAGTAAGAGACCCCAACTATGTAACAAGCATACCAAATTTGATTCCCCCACCAAACTTTGAGTGGTAGTCTGGTTGTTAGTCTTTTTTTTGCTGCCCCGATCACCTGCACCGTTTTAGTGGCATTATCCCATGCTACCACTCATTCCGAGTCCCCCATACACCACCACATCCAGGTTTGTCTGTTGCAGTCTCAGCATCGGCAGTCCACAGGGAACCATTGATGTTAGGTTGCCAGGAGGCCACACACCCAAGGTGATCCTGCATTGCTTCTGAGTCACTTCAGTGGTGTTCAGCAGTGCCTGTTCTGATTTAACATACTTAGGACACCACCTACTAAGCCCCCTACTTAGCTTAGATTGGCTTAGTCATGGAGCCAGACTGAGTGAGTGTCTCCCCCAGCATGGAGACCATCACCAGACCACGTCCCTCCAATGACAGTCCCCCATGAATCTGCCAACACTGAAGACTTTGACAAGTGCGAAAGTGGAGGGATATTGAAACTGAGGTCACCATGAGAGCAGGGTATGAAAGGCTACATAATTTGGGACTTTTTCAAATTGATGATGAAAAAGGAGGAGGAGGATGCTGTAGAGGTCCATTTAGGTTTGGGACTACATGACAAGGTTGTACACTACACTTCCTGTCATAATGATATCCTGGTGTCAAACAGGCCCGAGAGATACAGACACATAGAGTGTTGGTCAGGAAATATGAGCAAAACACTCAAACAGGCATCTGTGAAGTGGACTGTATGGTCCCAGTTTTCCCATTTGAGCCCATTGCACACGTAACTCTGGGAAGGAGCAGGCTGCAGTCTGGAAAACTCAACCTCCACTGTGATTAAAACCTGCATCCTCCCTGACACAATAAATATGTGACGGTTGCCACAAAAGATGGGTCTTAAAAATATAAATAAAACAAAAATAAAAGACAGAAAAAAAAAATAAATAAAAATAAAAACAACAACAAAACAAAAACAAAACACACGAAGCAATTCGGATGCTATTTCAGTCTGAACCACCTGTATTTGTCCCGGTGAAAGAAAGGGGGAGACTAAAGGATGTTTCTGTTACCTTGCAAAGATGTATCTGAATCCACACAAGCTTTGATCACGCTTAGAAGTTCCCACTATAAGTTTCGTTTTCTGCTCATGATCGCCGGTCTTAGAACTTCAGAATATACTGCGCTGCATTTGGTTGATTTTCATACGTTGGCAAGCTACAGTATTGTTCGATAATCGTGTCACGCTGTCTTATTATGATCTTAGTACCTTTGATCAAATTAAAGTTGTTTCTTTTTTTGTTGATGTCACCACGGACTTGACTTTCGTCAGGACAAAGAAGGGAGATAAATGCCAGCACTTTTACGAAAATAATGCTGGTAGCTTTCATTTTCTGTTTCTTTTATGCACAGTGCCTTTTCACATATGAATATTACAGCAAGAAAGGCAGAAAATGTCACTAATGTTTTGTCAATGATTAATGGGAGGGCTGTATTACGTACTCTTAAAAAGTCAATTCAATCAAACTACGCTTCGCGGCTTCGATCGTAGCTTTTTATTGTCACATGTCTTCTGCAAACTGAAACAGGCTGTGTACTAAGTGCGGACAGTTCGCGACCAAAACATACGTTGGTCTGTGTCATTCTTAAATGTACACATTAGGCCAGAAATGACCAGAGAATAGCAGAAAACCGTTGCAAACAAACAGTTTCATCTAAAACATGAAGTTGTGGAGGGTTTGACCAAAACACGTTTTTATGGAATTCCCAACGTTTGCCGATATGTCACTGAACTCTTCGTCGAGTGAAACACCGCCGAGCAGTGATAAAGACCGTGTCTTCTCATCTGTTGACTTTTTTCAGTCACCTCCGTCTGATGATGACAACTACGATATATTCGATGTTGACAGTAGCGGAACTCGCTCACCAGCCATTGAATCACCGACTCATAAACGGTACCTGTACCCACAGAAGGAATTCGTTGATGAACTCAGACCAGAAGAGCTCAGGTGGTTCTATCGTTCGGAGGGGAGCAAAAAGTGGCAGCCCTTTATTGGTTATGATTCATTACGAATTGAATGTCGATATCGTGCCCTTGCCATTGATGAAGATGGTGACATTGACGTGGAGGAACGAATCCTTGTTTTGGGTGGACTGTATGAAGTTGATGTTGTCAACAAGAAATGTTATCCAGTGTACTGGTCAGGTAATGTCAACAGTCATCTCTGTCATACATACTCAACTGACTTTCACTTTCACTGCCTTGACGGCCACAATCATCAATTTGATTTTTATGCCGTTACAACTCACTAGTTTACCCTATGGTATAAATACATGCAGTATTTCATTGAAAGAAAACTTTAAGGTAGAGTTTGGTGTGGCATGAAATTATTTACAATCATCATTTCATTCATGTCTGGGTGGTTTTTACAGTTTTTGTGTGCATATTGTTCATGCCACTGATTATATGTTCTCTCTGTGATAGTGTCACACATTGAATCAGTTTGTATGGGATATACATGTATATTTTTTTTTATCAAGGATTCACATCTTCCATCCCTGTTTAGACAAGAGAGCAGCTGAGAGTAAGATGCTCACAAAGGAAAAATCAGTGTACATAAACAGTCCTTTGTTAAAAATGATTGATAAGATTAAAAATGATACTCCACCTCACTCTCCCCCACCCCACAAAAAAGGCAATGCAAAGTGTTTACTGATATATATATATATTAGTTTTTATATACATACTTTAATTTTATATGTGTTTGTGTGTGTGGGTGCATCAACACCAAAACCCAAACCTTTACTATGCCCCTCCCCCTACACCACACACATCCTTACACATGACACCTACTCCTAACTTACCTTGACACCCATGCAAAGCAAGTAGAGGACCAATATAATGTCCCCACCCCACCTCCACTGAAACATACTGAACTGAGTCTAGATTAACCAGCACCTTTAGGCACCACCAAGGACAATTTTCTATTCTATTTACTCCAAGCATTTTCCTTTAAAAACTGAAAGAAGAGCTACTTCCAGATTTATCGTGCCCTTGATCGCTCCCAAATCTAGCAGTACAGGCAATCCACATTTTTAACCCATGTGGAGTTGTGCACTGTTCCATTGGGGAACAGCCTGAAGGAGGTGCCTCTGCTCAGTCACTAGAGGCCTTCAAGGTGGGGGATACAAACATATCTGTGCTGAAGTATTTATTATCAGGGCAAGTTCGAAACCTTTGGGGTCCCACTCCCAGGGACTTTTACCATAATTCTAGGGGTCCCCAGACAAACTTCAGTTCAGAAAGTAAGCACTATGATTTCTAACCAAATCTGCAGTTCTACACGAACATACAAAGAGTACAGCATACAGGTCTACTGTTCTTCTAGTTCAGGTTTCTGGGTCAAGAATTGGTGAAAGGAAAGAATTATTTGTAGCAGATGGTCATAGTGTTGGACTGAAGCTTCCCATACATTATTTTCACCTTTTTACGTGTTATTTTAGATTTTCAGAATGTCCCATGGACCCACTTGATGAACTTGCAGTGCTTCCTTTTGATTTCTTATGCATGAGGGACGCATTCATGTGTTATCAGAAGCCCTTTTTTTTTTCTTTTAAACCTGTCTTGACACCCTTGCCCCATCATCCAGTGACTGTAACCCCAACCCCACACACCTTTCTGAACACACGTGTGCAGTTATCAGATGGTTAGAGCGCTGGATTTTCACCTGAGTTTCCTGAGTTTGGTCCCCTGTTGCACCTGGTTGGTTAACTCACTCAGTACGGCCAGTCCTCTCTTCTCCTCTACACAGACCCCTCGGATGTCCAGTGGGTGTCTGAATGACCCAACCTTTAGCTTCCGTCGTCAGAACTGTGGTATTCTTTGTCAACATTCACCTCTTCAGTATAAGAGCCTTCCGCTTGCAATATTTTGATGGTGGTATTTGGGATGAAACGCTGTTAACGTCGTCTCTTTCGCCGTTCGTATGGAGAGAGTTAATGATGGAGATTTTTCTGATCTCCCAGGTAACATATGTGCAGACCTTGACCTGCTAGTGCTTGAACCCTCTTCATGTGTATGCACACAGAAGATTAAATATGCACGTTGAAGATCCTATAAATATAGTATAATCCTGGTCAGCGTTTGGTGGGCCAAGAAAACAAGAACATACCCAGCATGCACACACCCCAAAACAGAGTGTGGCTGCCTACTTGGTATGGTAAATAAACGAAACAGTCATATGCAACATGAAATGCTACATATCTGTGAGAGTGTGTGTGTGCCTGACTGAAAGTGAGACCTGATTGGTTTGACAGAGGAAATGAATGATGAGCGCCCGATGGCAGCTGTTGGCTCTATCCAGGTAGGCAGCCTGATGTACAAATGACTCAATGTTTGTAAAGTGCTTGGTCTCTGACTGAGGATATGTTCTATATAAATATCCACATTATCATCATCATGATGGTCATCAAATCTAGCCTTCCCCCACCACCAGTGACTTAGAGCATGGTTGTGTGCAGTTGTTGGTGTGAATATATATACATTATTGGCTCACTAAATTATACAAATTTGTGTTCCTTCTGTTTTGCTTCCCTTTTTATTCCACATCCGTTTTGCAGAATGTTAAAAACTGCCATTGAAACAGGGCAGTGAATAGGAAAGTACCACAGTGAACCTATGGGACAGATGATTTTCTTCTTTCATTAATTTTTCAAAGCTGCGTACCATCCTGATTGTAACTAGGCAGGTTATTGCCCAATTGATAGGGTTTTTCTGTGAAAGAAGTATAAATTTGTTCGTTTCACATATGTAACAAAATGAAATAATATGTGAGATTGTGTGCACTCATTTGTGGCACAAAATAGATTTGTCACTACAGACTGTGCAGTGACAGATCTTAGCAAAATAATACTTTTGACTTGTGCTGAAACTGTATGACTGTGAGTTCAACTTCAAGAGATGGTGACCCATTGAGTTTGAAGGTTACTTCATGGACCTGGTTAATGAAATGACAATCACAATGACAGACTTGGAGGAATTGGTTTAAGTCATGAAAATCCAAGCAACATAACTCATAAGATGCATACTTATGTCCATTTCCAAAATATGTATTTGTTACACTTCACATTTTGTGTAACTGTCTACCTCCCTATTCTTCTGTTAGCTGTAAGGAGTTCAAACCCAAGGTGGTTTTTTTGTTGTTGTTTTTTCATGCTAATTAGGTTAGGTTCTTGTGAGACACACTTAGAAAGTGTGTTTCTTTTTTCCATCTCACAGCAAGAGGTTCTCACTAACTAGTTAGTCAAGGCTAGGAGGTATCATTCAGAGCAGTTTTGTGGCAAGGAAAAGATAAAATCTGCTTCTCACCTCATGCCTGTTACTTTGCACATGTATTTCTCGTCGTCACCACTAGCATGCAAGCTTGCTTGCGAATAACAAACATGCCTCTGAGTCTGATGTTCTCTCAAAACAATGACCAGTAGACATAGAGGCTTTGAGTACATGATCATTGAGATTTTGCTTGTCCTTTCACAAGGGCCCAAATTTTCATTGAAATTTGGGACTTGGGTTGGTTTATCTTATTCCAGAATCTTAATAACCACATTGTGTAGGGGAAACATATTTGTGTTGTACATGATATATGGATCTGTGATTATGAACACTATATTTCTGTTAAACTTAAAAGCACCTGATTTTGCAGTTTGTACAAGACTCGAGACTGATTTATTGTCTGTACACATGTACAGAAATTCATTGATCATATACGTGTCCCACTCCCCCTGCCATCTCTAACCAACAACTCCATGTTCCCTCCTTGTCTGTCAGACCCCCCTTCCCCCACCTCCACACACCTTCTCCCTCTGCCTTGGACTCCCCACTCTTCCTTACAGTCGGGCACCCATCCTGTTAACAGATTATGAAGAATAGATTGACCTTGAAATCAGAAACATATACTGTAATGCATAGGCACATAATTCATAACTCCCAGACACACAAGCAAATCATTGCTGCTCAAGTGGTTTGTTTTGGTTTTTTTAGAACAGTGTTTAACACTGTCCCATATTGTATACCTTTTGGCATATTGGTCAAATACTTTTTGATTTTGGTAACCCAAGGTGAGAGAGAGAGAGAGAGAGAGAGAGAGACAGGAAGAATTCAAGAAAAGATTCTACTTATTATAATAAGTTAATAAAAAAAACTTAATGTTCAGATAATTAACATGCTTAGCAGCTTCAGTTAAATGTGTGCACAAAGATGCAAGACCAACAGTTTTGCTTTACTGTTGTTGTTGTTTTTTTATACACTCTTTTCTACATTTCAGATAATTAACATGCTTAGCAGCTTCAAATAAATGTGTGCACAAAGATGCAAGACCAACAGTTTTGCTTTACTGTTGTTTTTTTTGTTTTTTTTATACACTCTTTTCTACATTTGTGTTATGTTAGCAGTTTAAACCATTCTTTAGATCAGTTTAAGATTTCACTAGAAATCTAATAATACTCTAAATTTAATAAGATTTTTGTAATATGTAACAGTGTAATAAGTAAAGTAAGAGGGGGAAAAAAGATATATAAATACTGTTTATTTTGTCAGAGTGCATGTGTGTGTATGATATATATTGATATCTATGATTTGAGCATTTCTTTATTTAAAAAAATTTATTTAACACTGAGTTATTCACTGATCGAGAGATGTGTGTGGTAAGAATGTACACACAGGTGGAGAGTGAGTGCAACAGATGTTGCATGTGGCAAGTGTCAGTTACACTAATTTAAAGGGGGAGGGGACATGTATTTCATCGATTTACCTCCCCTATTTGCTGTGCGCACACTGATGACTCAAACATGCATTCACATGCAGATGTGCACAAAACAGGTGTTGCACTATATATATATATATATAATTATATATGTGTGTGTGTGTGTGTGTGTGTAGATATATAGATATGTATGTATGTATGTATAGATATATAGATATATTTGAAATTAGTTCAGTATATTGTTTTGACTACATTTGTGCAGTTTTTCCATCTAACCCCATAACTGCTGAATCTTGGTGAAATGAGACCAGTGTCATGTAAATTTGAAGTGAAATTACTAGATTGTGTGTGCTTATCAATCCTGATGTAATTGATTTTGCTGATAAAAAGTAATGCAGTTTCCAAGAGGAGGAAGTCTGAATAAAGAATTGTGACTGACATTTTGACCTATAAGCTTAGTCTTATGTCAGTGAGGTGACAGCCCTTCACTGACGAATGTAGTAGTCAGCAGGTGTTAAGTGATTAAATTCATCCCAATATAATTTACTGATGTACTTTGTACGCACTTGTTTCCTTATTATGTAATATTTTATGATTAATTCTATGACAAATGGGGCAACATGTGCATTAATCATGCATTTTGTTTTATGCTCAGTGTACCATAGCTCTATTGTTATTTGTAATGTCAAGGCAAAATGTTAGTATAAATTTGTTCATGAGGTAACAAATGTACATGTGCACATGTGTACATTCCTGCATTTATACAAAGCGCGCGCACACACACACACACACACACACACACGACATACACATATGTATTCACTTATATGTAGGGCACACACACACACACACACACACACACACACACACACACACACACACACACACACACACACACACACACACACACACACACACTATGCACACCAGAACAAAATCGGGTGTCTTGTTTTCTCAGTATTCTTTTCAAAGTATTTGATTTATTATGGGTGATGATGAAGAAGGTGTAACAGAAACAGTCATTTCAAGCTGTTCAGAGTGGAGAACAGATTGAAGTTCAAACAGTCGAAAAATGAAGGTTTAATTTCAGGTTAAGTTTTGATCCACCATTTGTAAAAATGAAACCAGTGAGAGAAAAAGAGTGGTCATGAGTTTGACAATATGTGTATCGATATATATTGATGATATATGTATTGATATATCTATCAGTATCTATATTTATTGATATATTTGTTTTATTTATTTAATTGGATCAATTGATTCATTTGATATATATTGTGGACTCACTGCACAGCTTGATAAATGATACAAAGAAGTACATGTTTACCTGATTGGTCATGGAGCATGAAAGAACATGACTGATAATGACATGGGCATTCCTATCACTATATCAATCATTCTGTGTATTGCCAACAATGTACAGTTCATTGTCTGTAGCCTTCAGCTGTGAGATTGTCACTGACCACCAACTGCTTGGAGCAAACCAGATTAGAGCGAGGACGACAGATTAGCTGTTATTTGGTGCAGAAGTGTCACATTCAACAGGGTGACATAATTATCTCATTATGGACTGACGTGACCATGAGGAGACAGATGACTTTGTGTGGAGTATTCATGAGTGATAATAGTCTTTTGGATGAGACGATAAACCGAGAGACATCATGTGTGTAGCATGCACTTTGCGCATGTCAAAGAATCTATGTCCTAAGGCAACGAAAGGTGTTGACCCTGGGATAATAATGCAGGAAAAATCCACAGATACACTTGCACACAGGAGAAAAAAGGGGGAGGTTGGTACTGTACTGTGGTGATGCGCTCTCCCCAGGCGGAGCAGCCCAAATTTCACTCAGATAAATCTGTTGTGACAAACAGGTAATGCAATGCAGTGCAATACAATACAATACAATACAATACAATACAATACCAGTGCTCCTTTTGCTGCTTGGAATGCATTCCCCTCCACATCTCCTTAACCCTGTGATTGCTGCAGACGAATGTGCTCATCAGTTAAGGTTACTTGATTGACTGGTCAGATTGAGAGGTAACACTAACAGGTGAGAATGTCAGTCAACTTTCTTCATTTGGACTCCTTCCTCTAGGGACTGCATTATTTTTGTTCGGTTTGGAAAAAAAAAATCACCATTCAGAAGTCTCAAAGTAGTTATCTCACTTATAATTCATGCCACACGAATCTAACCCCTGGACTACTGGGGAAAAAACATCAACAAAAAACCATTAGAAAGGGGTGTTTCAAAAAAGTCATTAATCAATATCCAGAACAATCAGCTATTAACTGAGAAAATGGTCTTGAAACATACCATACCAGTCTAGATAAAGTGTGTGAATTGTGAACTGTCAGCCTTCTAGAATTGTTTCCCTTCTCTTGATGACATCACTGTGACTGAATTCTACAGGCATAGTAGTCAATGGGGTTAATTTCACCAGGGTTCAACATTTAGGGCTTTGGAAAAAAAGAAAATAATCAAGCTGTCATTTGCACTTTTGAAGGGATTTTTTGAATCAACTTGGAAAAAACCCAACACTTTTAGTGATGATAATTTTGATTTGTAAACCAACATAATGGCCGGATAAGTAAGATTTGTCCTTTGTGACAATCATGTATGTGTGCAGACACATTTCAGGAGTATTTTGTTGTGTGTAGGCTTTAATTGAATGCCATCAGGGGCAACTTTTCCTGGAGTTCGACAGTTTTGTTTGAGTCTCTTTATGGTTATGTTGACCCAGTGCTTTGTGCTTCAAATGCAAGAAATATATAACCTTCCCAAACTGAAGTCCGATACCAGTTCACACCTTGGTGGAGTGAGGAAAATTGGAAGTTAAGTGCCAAGGAGACACCACCACACTGAAACAGGGCATGGAACACTGATCACTGGTGAACTCTGGATCAGAAGTCCAACACCTAACCAGCTCTACCACAGAGACTCTTATCTATATGACATGATGTAACATAACGTAACAGAACATAATGTAGTGTATTGTAATGTAACAGAATAGAATAGAAAGTGTGTTGCTTGTTACTGGTGATCTGTGTGTGTGTGTGTGTGTGTGTGTTTGTGTAATACAAAGTGTATTATTTGTTGCAGGAGATGTGTCAGAAGTCATATATATATATATATATATAGTATTATTTATTGCAGATGTGTCAGAAGTCATATGTATTTATATATATAAATATTGAAAGAAAAAACCAAAAAAAACCCCAACATATATATATATATATATATGTATATATATATGTATGTATGTGTGTATGTATGTAACATAAGTGTATGACCTGTTGCAGGGGATGTGTCGGAAATCATGCGGGGGGTGTGGTTCCATGAGACGATGCAGCCCCTGGAGGAGTGCTACACATCACAGATAGAGGCGGAGCACATGAAGAACTTCCTCGGTCAGCGCCTCGAAGAGGCCCCAATCCCTGCCAAAGGACCCAAACCTGGTGACTTGGCTGCTGCTTTATTCACTTTTATAACCTTTTTACACGTTGTGGTAACATGTGTGCCTAGTAAGAGAATTTGAATGCATGGGATTGAAGCTCACACTCGGTAGCAGTTTCTCCCCCTCCACTCCTTGAGTGGTGGTCTGGATGCTAACTGCACAAGTCATTTGGATGAGACAATGAAGCAGGCTTCAAGTGTACAGCATGCACATAGCGCACATAAAAGAAACTGTTGGCAACAAAAGGTTTGCCCCTGGAAAAAATTCTGTAGAAAAGAGTCCACTGGTCTATTAGATCAATAGATGTGAATCGGGCAAAGAGACTAAATGGTGCAGGTAGGCTGATTGACTTGTAGAGAATCACTCTTGTCTTGATAAATCTTTTGTATAAAAAAAAAAGGTGGGCAGAAGAGCAGGTTAAGATTGCCAAAGAAAAAAATAATCAAATGTGAAATCATTCATTCCATATCTCAGGGGAAGCAATTATGTTTCAGTTTACATGCAGGGTTTGTACAGTCATGGAAGTCTGGAAAAGTCTTGGAAAAATGAGAGAACCATTTCCGGAGCTGGAAAAGCCTTGGAAAAAATGTGAGCACCATTTCCAGGGCTGAAAAAGTCTTGGAAAAATGAGAGAATCATAACACTCCACACATTCTCCAATTTCTTTGATATTGTCTGCTGAATGTTCTTCTTTCATTTACTGAAAGCAGCATTTCTGTATTCAGCTGTATGATTCTGGAGTTCTCTCCCTTCTCATCAGCAGTTTCTTCCATCTTGGCATCAAACGTTTCATTTCAAAACCCAGTCACTACAAATTTTCTTCTTGAAGTAGAAGGCTGTGCCTCCCTCAGTCCCTGTGTGTGTGTGTCCCTGTGTGTGTGTGATTGCAGATACATGGGCAGTTCTTTTGTGTCAACTGATTAAGATGAAAACAAAAACAAAACCTCAGGTGCTCAAAGCAGCTGCAAACTTGTGTGTTTCAGTGATCCACAACTTGAAGTTCCGCGACTTCCATGTGGACTGGAATGCAAGCAATGAAATCTACATGTTCAGTGAGTCCACCTCTTCCAAGCTGATGCGCAGAGTCACCAAGTCCATGGGATGGCAGAAATGTGAGTGGAGCTGTTGGTTGTAAAGGATGGACATTGTATTAACAAACCTATCTCACTTTTTTGGTGCAAATATGTAGCAAATGACTTTGTGATGACTATTGCAATGCAGACTAACAGTAAGAGCAGCAGCTGGTGACTGAATCACCACCAGAATAAACTGATAGTGCTTTTTGTCCTCTGAGGCCAGTGGTAGGTTGCCTTATAATGACCTAGCATGAGTTGTAGCATTTGGTTTGCAGTGCCATATGCATTGCCTTTGGGAGTATTCAGCAACATAGCTTTTTATGCCAAACTAACCTGTTTGTAGTGCTTTTGTTGCACAAATCAGTCAGCTTGAAAAAAGGCAAATTTGATGAAAACTTGTTTATACATACATACATATATATATATATATGTTTTATTCATTCATTGATTGGGGAAATGCCATGGCAGAATCAGATGTTGGGACTTCTGATCCAGTGTTCACCAGTGATTAGGGTTTGAGGCCCCATTTCAGCATGGTGTTGTGTCCTTGGTAAAGGCACTTGACTCTGATGTTCATCACTCCACCCACGGTTGATTGGGTACCTGACTTCCATTGGGGAAGGTTAAACTGATGGAAGGAGAGGATTTGACCCAGCCTTTCTATGCTGTGCCCTTGACACTGGTGGTTAGGAATTCACTGTCATGGTAGCTGTAAAAGGCCATGGGACACATCGTGGTTTTGTTGTACTGAGCAGTAAGCTAGAAAATTGGCAGATTTGATGATAACTTGCATGTATCTATCTTGTTTTATTGATTTTTTGTATATTCATACTGGACATATGCATGCAGCAGATGTCAGCCTAGTGAAGTCAACTGGGAAAGTAAAGTGACTTTGTGTTAATATTTGCTGTGTCGTGATGGACACTGAAAATACAACATTGTCATAACAAAACTTCATTGCTGAAATATGCTGTGTCATGGTCATGATGAACACTGAAAATACAGCATGGTCAAAACTAAACTTTATTGCTGAAACATTGATTCATGCTGGCTGTTCTGTATGGTGAATGTTCACATTATGGTTCAGATAATACAAAGGAAAAATTAGAAACAAAAGCAAAGCAGTACAGCTGAAAGATCTACAGTGTAACTATCACTGGTTGCATTAGTCTAATACTGTTGTTCTAAGAAAGCACTTATTTCTCTGCTTTGTGAAACTCCAAAGTTTCACAGTTGCAAAATTTGAGAATGTCTTTTGAATTTCCTAAAGTACCATGCAAGCATAATTTGTGGACCTGTTTAAATCTGTTGTGTATGGGTTATGGAAACATGAACATACCCCAAACAAAGTACAGCTGCTCAAATAACAAAATAAAAACGGTCATGCACGTAAAAGTGTGTTTGTGTGTTGTTAACTTGGTTGGATCTCGACTTACTTGTGCATCAATGAAGTAAACACGTAAGTTGCCCACAAGCGCTGAAGAAATCTCAGATTCAGACTGTCTGAATGCTTCCAGAATGGAAGAGATCGCAGCTGTTCAGAACACTCATTCGATCTTCCTCGACATTAGGCAGCTCCTTTCCCAGGCATGATCCACAATGAGGATGATGATTTTTTTTTTATGATGAAATGTTCTACATGTATCTAAACCATCTTTAATTGAGGAGACACTCCGACAGGCAGGAAAGTAAAAAGCATATTTAGCACTGTATTCCACCACAATATGCAAGCAGTGATACCTTTGTGTAAACGTATCTCATTTGTTTCCTGGCTCACTGCAAGTTTTAATTTGTTTTTTTACAATGTTCATCTGCTTGATGTTGAACTGCAGAGCAACAACAGAGAAGATTATAGTTTAGAAAGTTTGAAACTGCAAGTGAAAGTGTTTGCAGGAGAATAAGAGAAATCTACAAAAGCCCTTTTAGCATGACCAATTTTATGAAAAATCAACATATAATTTTTATGTCAAGTGACCAGCTGGCTGCCACATCGATGGATCATTTTAAAATTGTATGCGTCAGTGACCAAAAGGAAACCTAAACCCTGCATGGGTGGAGAGTTGTGGAGGCATCTATTTTTAGAGGTGTGTGGTAAAACTGGCATATACTGACAAACTGATTAATTTGTGTGGTGGTTTGGAAAACCAGCTTGAGTTTCTGCGAACCTGTTTTTAAAAAAATGTGCAAACACACATGCGCACAAACACACACACACACACACACACAAAGACACACACACTCTCTGAATTTCTTTCTGACTGGAAAGTTGCCAAAATCTCTTTCAAAAAGATTATTTCTTTATGTAAGTGTGTGGGTGTGGGTGTGTGTATGTATGTATGTATGTGTGTGTGAGAGAGAAAGGGATGGTGAGCTTGGGGAGCATGAAATAATTTTCTTAATTTACTGGTTTGTAAATATTGGGTTAAAAAACTGATGCTGTGCTGACCACCCAAAAAAAAAAAAAAAAAAGGAAGGTTTGGATTTTGGAACCGATTCCCATTTCTATGTATTTTCCATACATGATGGAGCAGAGGCTTGCCTGGTTTTCAGCGGGGACCCGGATACAGCGTGGGTACTGTTATGAGGCCCAGATGGATGACAAGCCCCCAGACATCACACACCTGGTCTTTGTCATCCACGGCATTGGGCAGAAGATGGACTCTGGAGCCATCGTGCGCTGTGTCAAGGAGTGAGTCACTTCCCTTTAAACTCTGCAAGTTCTCTGTTCTGTATCTGCATTCTGTTGGTCCATATCTGTTTCTGCCATGCGTGTTAATGTGTGCGTGTGTGTGTATGCTTTGTGTGTGGGTGTGTGTGTGTGTTTGAGAGTGTGTGTGTGTGTGTGTGTGTGTGCGTATGGCTATGTATGTGTGTGATTGGGTGTGTGTATATGAGAGAAAATGTGCGTGTGTTTGTACGTGTGTGTGTGTGTGTGTGTGTGTGAGTGAGTGTGCGTGTGTGTTTGTGTGTATGTGTGAATTTGTGTGTGTGTGTGTGTGAGATCTTAACGTATATTCACTAGAAGTGTTTTAGACGGGTGTGTGTGTGTGTATGTGTGTGTGTGTGTGTGCATGTGTGTGTGTGCTGGCCACCTGTGTTAACACCTGCCTCTGTGTGTGTGTGTGTGTGTGTGTGTGTGTGTGTGGTCAGCCTGAGGGACAGAGTGAGCTCCTTGCAGCATAAGCTGTTCCCACAGCTGAGCTCTAACAACCAGCGTGCAGAGTTCCTGCCTGTGGAGTGGAGGTCCTCCCTCAAGCTGGACGGAGGTCAGTGGTGACCACACACCCGGCATGTCCAATGCCATGAGTTCAGACATAAACCCTCTCTGCTGGTCAAACCCTGTGTGCTACCTAGTTATGATCACTGTTTTATTAACAAGCTTGTGTCAGTATTGGTAATATGTATAAGTTTGAATTTACATTGTACTTAAAAGATTCAAAGAAATTAAATCCTTTGCCCCTTTTTGCATGTGGAGGGTACAGTAGAATACACAGTGAATCACAGCTTCAGTCCAATGTCACTGAAACAAGCAAAACACACACATGCAATCATGCACGTACAAATACTCTCTCTTTGTGTCTCTCTGTGATGTACACAGGGTTCCCACAGAGTGATGGATGTCTGGAAAAGTCTTGGAAAAACAGGAATACCATTTCCAGGACATGGCACTCCCCAAACGATCAGCATCACAGCCAGATACTGAGATTGACAACATTCTTGTGAAGAACTGGAACAGGTCTGGCATCAACAGGGTGAAAACAAGAACGTTCCCAGGAGCTGACCTTGGCAGTGATCACAACCTTGTCATGATGAACTTAAGTTTGGCTGAGGAACAACAAGAAAGAGAAAAACAGCCAACTCAAATTCAACCTTGAGATACCGAAAGATCCTGACAGTGCTGAACAATTCAAATCAGTCATTGGAGGAAAAATCGCTTCACTACTTCAGGTTGAAGAAGATCTTGAAGCCCTCACAAATAGTTTCAACCAAGTGTTGACAGAAACAGCAACAGAGGTCCTAGGGGTAATGTGATGGAAATCTAAGCCATGGATCACAAGCAGATCCTAGAGATGCGTGACACAAGGACTTTACAAAACACAAAAGAAAACTGAGAAAGGAAAGGAAAATTGCAGTTATATATATATATAAGATGATCGGTCAAAAGAAAATTGAATTGAAGAGCAGTGTGAAGACATTGTGAAAAACCTTGACAGCAATGACAGGGGTAGCAAAGACAACATTAACACTGTCCAGACTGAAACCTGTATGGAAGGATGACATCTCTGTGAAACACAAGATCAGACTTCTCTGTGCACTGGTATATTCTATCCTCCTGTATGCATGTAAAACATGGACCCTCACAGCAGATTTGGAAGGAAGAATTTAAGTCATGGGAACAGGGTTTTATCGCTTGATACTAAACGTCAGATAGTGATCACATCACCAATGCGCAAGTGAATCAAACCATCAAACAGCACATTGGACCTTTTGAAGATCTGTTGACAACAGTTCAGAAAGGAAAGCTGCACTGGTATGGCCACGTAACAAGGTCCAGTGGTCTTGCTAAAACATTCCTCCAAGGAACTGATGAGGGAGGGAGACAGAGGGGAGGACAGAAAAAAATGATGGATTAACAACTCTGCAGAATGGACAGGAAAACTTTGCAGAGACCCAGGCTTTGACACATGACCAACAGACCTGGCAGTGCCCCAGTGACTCTTCACAGAGTTCAGGGAGAAGAAGACCCTGCACAGTCTGGAAGGGTTTTGGAATTTTCATGATACTGTTCAACAGATCTACATTACTGATAGAGATTTTGCCTCCTCCCCTGTGTGTGTGTGTGTGTGTGTGTGTGTGTGTGTGTCCATCAATGTCTTCATATTCTTTGTTAGTCTGTTAAAATATTCTATGACAGTGTCCCTTTCTCTGTCCTCCCACCACCCCTTACTCCCAGTCCCCTTTCCTGCTCTTTCCCTCACCTCTCACTCTGTGTACATGTTGGTGCAGTCCTGTGTAGTTGTATGTGACTTAAATTTTGGGTCTTGGAAAATATAATGCTTGATTTTGGAAAAATATGGAATGCATGGGAATACTGTATACATGTTATTCATTCAGAAGCATGACAGTCCATGATGTGTGTGTGGTGGTTGTATGGTTAACTCGCTGGTTCCAGACACAGTGGAATCCATCACTCCCAACAAGATGCTGGGTGTGCGCTCCATTCTGAACAGCAGTGCTATGGACATTCTGTACTACACCAGCCCCATCTACAGGAATGAGGTACCTTCTTTTTCTCCTTTTTTGAAATGTTTTTGTTGTTGTTGCCCCAGAACTGTGGACATTTTTTGTTTTCTTTATTTTGATATGAATAATGAGGGGGTGATGACATTTGCTGCTTTTCTATGGGGTTCCATTTAGGTTTGGTATTACTTGACAAGGCTGGTTCTGTCTCCAGCTCCGATTCAGTGGCATTGCTCCCATACTGCTCATTCGGACACCCTCATACATAGCCAAACCCAGGTTCATCTGTCACAGTCCCAGTACTGGCAGTCAAAAGGGAACCATCAATGTTAAATCATTGGGAGGCTACACACCAGAGGAGACCCTGCACCTGCACTGCTGCTGAGTCACTTTGGTGGTGTTCAGTAGTGCCTGTTCTGATTTAACATACTTAGGACACCACCTACTAAGCCCCCTACTGATGACAATGATAGCTTAGTTGCGGAGCCACGCTGAGCAAGCGTCTCCCCTAGAGTGGAGAGTAGAGACCACCACCTTGTCCCTCCATCGACAGTCCCCCATGATTCTGTTGACACCGAAGACTGTGACAGACATTCACCTGAAGGACAGAAATGGAGGGGAATTGAAACTAAGGTCACCATGAGAGCAGGGCATGAAAGGATGATGATGACGATGATGTTGCCATGGAGGTTCATTCGGTTTGGGACTACATGACAAGGTTGTTCAAGACGCTTCCTGTGATAATGATATTATGACAGCCTGGACTCATAAAATTATATCCTGGTGTCAATAAAGCTGAGAGATAACAGACACCTGAAGTCTTTGTCAGGAAATTTGAACAGTGTTCCCAAAGATGTGCCTGTGAAGTGGATGACCCTCTGCTGTGGTCCCAGTTTTCCTGCTTGAGCCAGTAGCCAGTAGGCTTGGGGTAGGAGCCTAAAAAACCACCTCTGATGGGGTTTTAGCCCATGTGCTCTCTTTCATCAGTCTGCAGTGCTAACCATTTCACCACAGTGACTGTTTTGGGTTGTTTTGTTTTTTCCCCCTTTGAGACAAACTTAAATTCTTAAGAAAAACTTTAAATGTTATTATTATTATTTTTTAATCCTTTGGTGAAAATTTGACAGGATGATCAAAGTCAGAAGCATGTCATGAATTTGACTGTACTTATGCTTAATTTTCTTTTCCAGGTTTTTTTTCAGGCTCCATGTAGTGATAGTTGTTGTTTTTTAGCACTGATATAGCCCTGTAAACAACATAGATGAATAAACATAAATCTTTTTTTTCCTTTTTTTGTGTGTTGTTTTTGTTGTTTGTGTATTCACTTTTTTTCAGTCCAGGTGATAACATCCTTCATAGCTCATAAACAAGGAAAAGCAGTGCAATGTTAGAAGAGATGACAGATAGTACAGCTACTATCAGTACTGAACTGGTGATTCTTTGCTTAGTATCTTCATGTGTGATGACAACCAATGGAATATGATATCCATACCATGTGGCTATTTCCATAAATACTTCATATGTATTCCTTTCATACAAGAAAATAGTAATGCACATTACATGTTACATACATACATACATACATACACACACACACACACACACACACACACACACACACACACACACATATATATATATATATATATATATATATATATATATATATATATATAGTACCCTTGCCTGAAGAAGCTGTTTTTACAGTGAAATTTTGCTGCTTTTTTTAGAATACAAGTTTTAAAGACATGAAGAACCTACTGTTGTTAATATTTTTATATTTTACTGGTCTTGGTATTTACCTCAGTGCTTTCTGCAAGGAGCGGAGCCCAGGACACGAACAGAGTGTGAACTATCTGTGTGTGTGTGTGTGTGTGTGTGTGTGTGTGTACACAGAGAGAGAGAGAGACAGAAAGAGAGAGAGTAAAGACAAGACAATATGTCATACTCTTCAAATGAAGCCCTTGGGTGAAAAATCAATAGTGAAAGTGGACAGTCATATTTTTCTTAGGGCCGGTTATATAATTTGTATGATATGTATATGAATGATTTAATGTGTGCATCATTCCCAGGACAGAGTTGTGTGCTTGGTGATTTCAGATCCTAGCCAGCCTTCACACAGAGCTGATCCGACTGTATGAGATGTTCTGTGCACGCCAACCTTACTTTGAGGCCAACGGGGGGAAGGTCTCTGTCGTCTCACATTCTCTAGGTAGGTGGTAAAGTTGAGTTTAACCATCTTATGGCTGATGCCTCAAGGTCACAGTTTTCAGAGCTTCGGTCTTGGTTTGGTGAAGGTTGCATTGTTCTAGAGGATGAGTTCATAGGTAGGTGTAGACAGGATGTATTGAAGATCAGGTTCCTGCTCTGTCTGTGTGCTTTGGACTTTTCTCTCTCTTGGCAGTCTTCTTCCCCATAGGGTATCATTGGTGTTTTAGCAGATAAAGGGTGCAAGTCGTCCAGCATGCGCCTGGAATCAGGCACATATTATCTTGACTTTGCTCCCTTTGGGTAGTTTCCAGCATGGAGACATTTTTGTTTGGATATTTTCTGGCATGCATAAATTTTTGTAACCTGCTCCCTGTCTTCGATTTCTCTGTCAGATTATTATTTAGTGACATTATTTTGTCTGCTATGAAACTTCAAATAAAAAAAGTAAGAAGTAATCTCATTCAGTTTTGTATTCCACAATGTGTCGTATACATGTGTTCGTTAACACACTTATCTAGAAAATATCTATTTTTTGATTCAGTATTGTTACCATTTGCTGGAAACCACAGGAGTTAATTGTGTTGGCTCACTCTCTGCTGATTTTGTTTTGAAAAGTGCATTCACCAAGTCAGATATTGCGACAGTGACATCCAGTGTCATGTTTTTGACAAAGCTTGAGAGTGAACATTTGACGAAAAGTAATGAGAAAAGTGTGAGAAACAAGTGGAAATGGGATTGGCTGAAGACGAAAACAAAATCAGATTTAGATTTTAGAACTGGCGCAGAAAGATTGAAACTGCAGGTGTGAGTTTCTGCAGCAGCATGCCATATGGTTGGATTGAAGAATATGGATCCAGTGGAAAGAAAATGCTGACAAGACACAAGTGACCTGACACACAAAACATGTTGCAGTGTAGATAACTGTATACATGATGGAGCAACTACATGATCTTTCATCAATAAAAAACAGATCATTACTGACCAAACTGCAGAAATGAAAGCCATTTTATGCTCAGTTTGGCAGAAAACTATGTCATAATGTTTTGGCAATCTAGTGGTGAATTTTGTGTAGACAGACAGCTGCAGACAAATGGGTGCTCCAGGATTTTGCATTATCAAGAACAGCTGCTTTTTCATCAGGGCTCAACTTCAGAGGTCCATTATGTGTAACCATTAACTGACTCAAATGACCACAATATGACAACCACAATTATCCTCCCCTGCACCCATACCTTTCATGAGCGAAATGCGTGGTCTCGGACAGCACTAATTCAGCCTCTCCCCTCATCCCTCACTCTTTGACAGCACTGTGTTGACAGTGAATGAGTGACTGCTGTTCAGAGCTGGAGAACCTGAGACTGGCCACATACAATGAAAGTTTTTTGTGCGTGGACAGAAAAAAAACACTTTGTAAATGCAGTCTTTCCACATTAGCTCCAGCTGTGCAAGGAGTGTTGTCCCTAATGGACAACTGAAAGTGACACCTGCAGACTTTAAAAAAAAAATTTTTTTTTAACACAATGGGTGTGCTGTATGTTTTGCTTTACATAAAACTTTGCTATTGTTTTGGTCCAGTGCATTTCCCTTTTTACCCTTCAGTACTAGTAGGCCTTTGTTGATGCTATGGTGGATACTGCATTCTTATTTCTGAAAGTCCCATCCACTGTGAATGTTCAGATGGCTGCTAGATCTTTTCTTTGAAATTGTGATTCCATGTTTGCTATGTTGGTTAAAATTCTTTATTTTTCTCTCCACTTTTTGAATATTCTCAGATTTCACAATCATTCTCTCCCAGATCTCTATGTTGAAAAAATAACAGTATGGCAACAGTGTTCAGGCATGATTCTCTGTTTCACTGAGTCTGCATTATGACTTTAGGCTTCTGTCTGGGCAGAAAGAAAAAAGATTTCAGGCTTGGGTTGGTCTCACTTTCTGTGCTTGCACCTCTGCAGATAAAGATTGAATGGTATCCATGCTTTGTGAAGGTAGTGCAGTTCACCTTTTCTTAATGCCTCAGATCTCTTTCATGTTTTGTTCTTCCTGTCATCTTCAGGATCCATGGTGACAGGTTGGGATGAATGTGGGAGCACTGGGAGGGGTGGAGATTATTTTGGTGGAGAAGAGTGTTGGAAGGGGCACATGTCATGTAACATGTGTCATGTCATGTTACACACCAACAGACATGGACAGCCCCTTTCCTGAATGTTCATGAGTAAAGCCAAGCCATGAAGAGATAAGACCTGACGAAAGTCTAACAGAATTATAAATAAAAAGATGTGAATGAGTAGATAAATAAATAGATAAAGTTAATTCTTATTTCAATTTCACTCTCTTATTTTCCATTCATCTTAAAACAAAGTCATTAACTTGACTGTGGTGTTGTCCACAGCAGTCAGATAGTCGCAATGAAAGGTTTGAAATGAAAGAAGACAAATTCTGAAAAAGGGATGTGCCCCAGTGCTGACACTGCGTGCGTGCGTGCGTGCATGCGTGCGTGCGTGCGTGTGTGTGTGTGCAGGCAGTGTCATCACATATGACATCATCACAGGATGGAACCCTATCAAGCTGTATGACCAGTTCGTCAACGCTGTCTGTGTGAGTACTGCTGGCCTCTTCATCTGTCTTAGTGCTGTGGTGCATTTTCATCACAACAGACTTTGACAATTGTCTTCTTAACTCACTCAGGACAGCCAGCCCTCTCCTCTCCCCTCACAGAGAACCCTTCGGATGTCAATGGGTGTCTGAATGACACAGCCTTTAGCTTCTGTGGTCAGGAATGCAATATTATTTGTCCACATCCATTTCTTCAGTATAAGAGCCTTCCGCTTGTAATATTTTAATGATATTAATTGCAGTGAAATGCTGTGATGGGGGCCTCTTTTGTTGTTCGTATGGAGAGAGTTAATGGTACATTCATTTAGTGCTTTCAGACCTCTCAAAGTGCTCTGCAATAACATGTCAGTCACACAAGATCACACATACACCACTTACTTCTGGGCACGGAACAGAAGGCATCAAAGTGAAATGTGTACATGTTGCTTAAACAAAAGGGGCGGTCAAAAATGACATATACAATTCCAAGTTGCTGAACAAATCAAGGGGAACCTTACAAGTATGCCACCAGGTTAATATTGTTTATGTTAATAGCAGTCAATGTTTTGTAATTATACATGCATATATGTGCGTATGCATACATACACACACACAAACTCCCACACACATACACAAAACAAATAACAGTCTGCTTCAAAATATTCAGAAATACTAATAAAATTTCCAAACACAAGGAATGTTTCTTTATTTTCCTGTATGTTATTGTCTTGTCGTCCGAATGTGAGTGTAGGATTCAGCAGTGAATGATTTATTGTCATCACATGCATTCATTCTGTATGTATGTTCCAATGTTCAGATGTGGACAAGTATGTTTGTAAGTGTATGTGTCTGCATATTGTACATGCTATGGAGTTCAGTAAAGTGTAAAGGGCTGGGGGCTGGGGGTTGAGCTGTAGGGGGAAGAAAGAAGAGGGAGGGGTTGTCTTTGAACACTCATGTGATGTTTGTAGAGAGTAATTGTAAATGTGGTGTTTGTAGAGGGTAATTGTGAACAGGGTGTTTGTAGAGAGTAATTGTGAATTTGCTGTTTGTGGACAGTAATTGTGAATGTGGTGTTTGTAGAGATATTGTGAATGTGGTGTTTGTAGAGAGTAATTGTGAATTTGGTGTTTATAGAGAGTAATTGTGATTTTGGTGTTTGTAGAGGGTGATTGTGTATGGGGTGTTTGTAGAGTAATTGTGATTGTGGTGTTTGTAGAGAGTTATTGTGAACGGGTTGTTTGTAGAGAGTATTTGTGAACAAGGTGTTTGTAGAGAGTAGTGTTTGTTGAGAGTAATTGTGAATTTGAGAGTAAATGCGAATTTGGTGTTTGTAGAGAGTAATTGTGAATTTGGTGTTTGTAGAGAGTAATTGTGAATGTGGACATGAGTATCTTGTATGGTTAAAGGTTAAAGGTCCCATAGCCCTTTATGTCAATGGGGACAGTGAATTCATACCCACCGTGTCCAGGGCTCAGTATAGGAAGGAAGGGCCCAGTCCTCTCCTTCCACCATGCTAACCTTCCCCCAACTGTAAACAGCTACCCATTCACACCTGAGTGGAGTTCAGAAAATCAGAGTGAAGTGCCTTTCCCAAGGACTCAACACCATACTGAAATAGAGGGCCTTGAAACATGATCAAAGGCTAGCCCTTGTTGGTTCTGCCAAGGCACCACCACTGTCTTGTATGGGGTGTGGGTTTGATTTAAATCTTTTCTTTTGGGGAGTGGCCCGTTGTACAGTTGATATGAAGATGTTGACAACGATGCCGCTGTTTATGCGCTGCACGAGTACAGTTTTGAGGTATGTGTGTTGGTGTGTTTTCAGAAAGAGCAGGAGTTACATGCCAGGCAGAACCAAGTACCCTTGAGTGTATCGCTGTCGCAGCAACTGAACTGTGCTAAACAAAAGTGAGTGCCTCTGTGATCTATAAAGCAATTCTCTCTCTCTCTTTTTTTTGTTTTTGTATGTGTGTGTGTGTGTGTGTACACACTTCATACAATAGATATATTTCTGTATCTGATCTGTTGATCAGTCATTCTGTATATACCTATGTGCTGCATACATATATATTTATCTGTTGATTAATCTATATACCTAAATACTACAAACATAATGGCTTTGAACCAGCTTGTTAACGTACATGAACCAGTCAAAGTGAAGGCTTTGAACCAGCTTGTTAACGTACAGGAACCAGCAGAGTAAAGGCTTTGAACCAGCTTGTTAACATAGTAAGCAGCAGTAGCATTTCTTCATCTGCCATGGTGGAACGGTGGCCCATAGGTAATACTAGGAAGTGAGCGTCCATGGGTTTGAGTCCCATACATGGACCAGGATTTTTACACACCCCCAACCCCCTCCACCAGACCTTAAGTGTTGGTCTGGGTGCTAGTAGTTTGGATGAAATGATAAACTGAGGTCCAGTGTATGTGTCCAGCACTTAGTGTATATAAAATAACCCACAGCAACAAAAGCGTCGTTCTTGGCAAAATTCTGTAGAAAAATTCACTTTTTTTGGTAAAACAGACTTGTAGACAGAAAAAAGAGAACTATGGGTGGTGCTGCACTGTGGTATCACACTCTTCCCAAGGAGAGCAGCTCCAGTTTGACACAGTGAAATCGGTTTTGACAGAGTTGATAAAATATCATACATCTTCCATCCAGTCTTGTTTTTTGTGTGATGAGCTTGGCAAGCATTTGTCTGTTGTCGTTTTTTTTGTTGTTTTTGACTCACTTCTGTAAACAAAGTGAGTCTATGTTTTAACCCGGTGTTCAGTTGTCTGTGTGTCAGTGTGTCCGTGGTAAACTTTAACATTGACATTTTCCCTGCAAATACTTTGTCAGTTGACACCAAATTAGGCATAAAAATAGGAAAAATTCAGTTCTTTCCAGTCATCTTGTTTAAAACAATATTGCACCTCTGGGATGGGCACACACACAAAAAAAAAAAAAAAATGAAGCCTAATTATATGCAAACTGCATTTACTGTTATATTTATATTTTTTGTATTCGCTAAACTTGGCACTTTGATATGATATTCTGACCCAACAACAAGAGCAGTCATTATTATCATTTGTTGTTCAAACAGGAACTTCTTTTGCTAAGCATGGAAGTTTTATTTATTTGCAAACATTTTGGTGCAGATAGTAAAAAAGGGAAATAATCTATAATTAATGCTAGGGGACTTAATTTGCTTTAAACTGATCTTTCTCATCTTAAACATTACATTTTGAAATTATGCTCAGTACATAAAAAGCTTGTGTGTTTCACTCTCAGTGTACAGGGCTTTCACTATGTTCATTCGCCAAAGTGGTCTTTTTCGGAAAAAAATAAAATCAATACGACGAGTGGACTTTACAGATCTATTGGCTGAGCCCTGAAGGTCATGGGCAAAAATCAATTACGTACACATATTTATACACATTCAAAGCGCGTGCTCATATTCTTCACGAACGCGAACGATGCCATTTTGTTTCAAGTTGTTGACCTGCCCGTTCAATCCTATATTCAATGGACAATACACGATAACATGTGATGGAAAGTTGAAGAAGGAGACCGTTAAATATTTATTCAGAGAAAGATTTGTGAATGCCTCATCACTTACTGGATTATGCCCCAAACTGCCATAAATATGTCCACAGGATCAGTCGGAATTCACAGTTAAAAATTGTAAACTATGCGAGTTAATACCCTTGAATTCATCATGATGATAAGAAAAAATGTCCAGTCTTGACTTTTCTCAAAATGAAGTCCTTTTCACTTCTTACGACGTTTAGAAGTACTTGTACTTGGCTCTACATGTTATTAGTTTAACAAAATACTAAATTTTCATATCAACTTTAAAACTATAAAACTAGAATGAACATAAAAGAGAAATTGAATCAACCGTGTTGTACTACATTCCCGGCAGGTGTAACTAAACTTGTACATCTATCTAGATCTAGAGAAAACGGCTAAATGTTGCAGTGTGATTGCGGCGATAGCCACGTCTCCTTTACCGTGAACTTAAAAAGAATTTTTAATTGCTCTTAATGATTTTTTAAATGCCCAAGATACACCAGAATAATATGATTTAAACAGAGTTCTCACTGCGAATACCGCAAATGATTTATCGCCCTTAAAGTATGTTTCTCACCCGAACACGCGGGGTTCGAATCTGGTTAGGACTTTTTTTTTTTTTTTTTTTTTTTAACCCGAAGCTTTATAATAACAAATACAGAACACATTTTAACGATTAGATTTAAAAAAAAAAGTGTATCACAAGTGAGTCTTGAAGGCCTTGCCTCTCTTGTTTTTGTTGTTGTTGTTTCATTGTTGAATTGTCTATACACATGCTTCGGGTGTCACAAGTTTGGTTATGGTTTTATATGTTTAGTTTTGTTTGGTGGGCTGGTGTAATAAGCCAGTGTTGCTACGCATGAAGCCAGTACAGCTGGTGACATGCTTGAAGTGCAGCATGCTGGCTCCTTCTACTGTCGGGTACCTACCCATTCACAGTTGGGTGGAGTAATTAAAACTGGAGTTGAAAGGCTTTCCCAAGGGGACAACACCAAGCCAGAATGGGGCCTCAAACCCCGATCACTGGTGAACAGTGGATCAGAAATCCAACACCTTATTTTCCCCCACCCCACTCCCCCACTCCCCCGGCCTCCCTACCAGTTCCCCCTTTTTTCTTAACCTTGATGTTTTCTGCGACAGGGTGATGGAGCTGGAAGTCTCTTTGGAAAACCTGCATGATGAAGAGCAGGGGAAGCCACGCTTGCCTTTCAAGGTGAACATTTCTGGCACTTAGGAGAAAAAAAAAAGAAAGAAAAAGAAAGGCCAAACTTGCTTGTTCCAAAATTTCCATACACAGTGTAAAATTGCAATAACAAAAATATGGAGAGACAAGATAACGGACTGCATTTCCAAACTTACTTAAAATTTCTTCACCTTATGCAGACATGCCTACCGTCCCTATGTTTCCCAATTTGTCCTGGAAAAGACAAAAAATTTAGGAGGTGTCCTGGAAATATGGATTTTTAAAGCCCATCCCACATAATTGGAAAAATTTGAGCGTACGGATTTGACCAAGACATCTTAAATGAAAAACTTCGAAGTTACAGTGATGAAATAAACATTGCACAAATCTTTGGCGTCACCTACCCCGTTGGCACAGCAGTGCATATGTCTCCTGCCATCTGGGAAAAAGCTCCTGCATTGTGAAAATAAATGTCACACGAACTGTGCATGCATCCAGGATTTTTTTTGCCTGTTTTGGATGTTGGTACAGTCACTGTAGCCGTTGTTTTGGTTTTCGTTGGTTTTCGCATTGCCATATTTTCTTTCTTGCATGACGTCACCCCTTCTGGCTAACCACCATTTACATGGCTTTGTGTGTGTGTGTGTGTGTGTGTGTGTGTGTGAAGAAATAGAGAAGGGTGATGTCAGAATGAGTACTAGGTTTCTCAGAAGAGTGACTGAATGTGGACAATCTCTCTCTCTCTTTACCCTCTCTTACTATCACCACACACACGCAAGCACACACGCACGCACACACACACACACACACACACACACATGCACACACGCATGCACGCACTCACTTGCTAATACACACACTACCCCCCCCCCCCCCCTACTACCCCCCCCACCACACTATATATATATATATATATATATATATATATATATATACTTAAATGAAAAGATGTTGATATAAAAAAAGAAACAAAATGCATGCGCACATTGATCTTACCATTTCCCCCCTCCTGCTCTCTCTCTCTCTCTAGATATATATATATCTATCTATTTATCTATCTATCTATATATATATATACACACACACACACACACACATACATATATACACACATATATATATACACACATATATATGTGTGTGTGTGATATATACGCTCCACATTAAGTGTGAAAAGCTCAAAGACAGGCATCGTTAATTGTCCCTGATTTTTACTTTGTGTCCCTGATTTTTGTGGTCCATGTCCCTGAAAGTGAAATCTGGGATTAGGCATGTCTGCTAATGTAAAATTATAAGTGCAAAAATTTAAAGACAAGGCTGCATTTGACTGCATTTGAAGAAGAATGTATCTAAGGAGTGCTTGTCTGTAAAAGTATACTTTCACAGTGTGTTCAGATGTCTGTGTTTGTATGTGCGTTTACACATGCACCAGTATGTGTGTTGATAATAATCTTCCTTTATTTGATGCAGCATCAGTGAAAAGCAATTAAAGAATGGTCTTGATTTCAAAGGATTTTTTTTGTTTCTATTTTTTATTTAATATTATTGTAATATTTTAAAATTTTCTCTTTCATCAGCTGGAAAACCTGTTCTGTCTGGGCTCCCCGCTGGCAGTGTTTCTGGCTCTGAGGGGGGTTCGACCCCAAGGCACGGGATCACCGGACCACTTTCTGCCTGCAGGTATCTGTCGGCGAATCTTCAACATCTACCATCCCTCTGACCCTGTGGTGAGTGAGTGAATCCCTCTGACCCTGTAGTGAGGGAGACCTGTATCAATGTAATTTGTTAGTGCTCGTGTGTGTGTGTGTGTGTGTGTGTGTGTCTGCATTGACATATTTGATTTGTCTTGTTCCTTAGTCTTGATGATAGTGCATGGCTGTAAATTTTTGTTTCCCTTTGTGTTGATGTTACCTGTTAGTGCTCTGGGCCCCTGTGCTAAAGAGGTAGAGTGGGTTATAAATGCCTATGATTATTGTTTCACAAAGATGGAAACCAGAGGGTTGCATAGTATGTGCAAGCATCAGTGGTTGGAAGAAATGAGTGAACTGACACTGAAAAGTGTGCAAAATGTTAAAATGGTGTATGGATTAATTCAGCTGGGCTATAAGCAGTATTGATGATGATAATAATAATAATAATAATCATGTGAATGACCTTGACATTGCTGAAATGTGTGGTTGTGTGTGACTGACGGTGGTGCTGTGTGTGGTGTGGGTGCAGGCATACCGCCTGGAGCCCTTGGTGCTGAAGCACTACGCCACCATCATGCCCCTGCCCATCCACTACTTCAACGCCACAGTGCAGACCCCCTACACCTTCATGCCCCGTAAGGCCTACGCTGCCCTGAGTGGCACCTCCGCTGATGACCAAGCCACCAAGGTCAAGGTGGAGAACAGCCTGGAGTGCTCCACAGAAAACTTGGCCCTGCCCCAGACCTCGTCTGACAAGACCGACAACAGGAGTGACGGTTCTGCCAAGAGCTTTTCACTCAGTCAGTTGGTTGGGGGTTTTTTGTTTGTTTTGAGGGGGGTGGGGGTGTGTGGGAGGAATGTGGATGTTGTATTGTTGGTGGTGGTGGTGTTTTTCTGTTGCTTCCCCACCAGGAGGTTCCAGGTCGCTGATACTGTCGCAGCCTGGTTGGTGATGTCGAGCTATGATGTCTGATGTCGGGCTCAGCAGGTGCCATGTTTCGTTTGTTCAGTCACACTCTTGAAAAATGACCTGTTGTTCAAGATGAGCTAGAGGACACCAACAATTCTGATAAGAATGCGTTCAAATTAACAGTAATTTTCACCCTAAAGCATGTCTTTGTCCCTTGGACCCTTGGACCCCTGCCCCTTGTGAGGTCAGTGTAAGGTATGGATTTGCTTCCTGAGCATAATACTTGTGTTCCATGATTACCCAGCATCACAGCCTCGCATAGAATTTCACAGCTACAGAGGTGGTGTTGTTGGTGCCCCTGAGGTGTTCGTGGGAGTTCTGAGATTCAAACCCCCATGCTGGCTGGGTGGGATGTGATTGTTATGGGATCTTCCAGGTCAGGTTTGGTGCAGACTGGCAGTACCCAAAACCCTCTACTGTGTGTAAATATGAAGTAGGCAGAATGCTTTTCTTTCTCCTGTGCATGACAGTGCCATCTTGGGTTTTGTAAACACAAGCTCGTTGTACTCACTACTCTGATAGTGGGAGCATGGCTGACCATGAGACAATAAACCGAAGTCCCGAATGCAACATGCTCTTTGCACACATAGAATTCACAGCAATAAAAGGGTTGTTCCTGGGAAAATTCTGTAGAAAAATCCACTTTGATAGTGAAAGAAATACTTGTAGGCAGAAGGAAAAGGGGTGCGGTTCTGCACTGTGGTGATACGCTGCCCCAGGAGAGAGCATCCCGAATTTCACACAGAGAAACGTACTGTGACAAACAGTACAGTGTTTCAGTATAAAGAAAGGTGGGTGTGAAGGCTGACCGATGATGGATGCAGTGTGCTAGGTAGCCTACAAATGCAGTTGTCTGCTGATTCAGTTCGCAGCAAGGGGAGCAGGGCCTTCTTCACTGGCATGTGATACACACTTAATCCAACAAAGGAATTGGGGAGGGGAGGGGGTGGGGTGGGGTGGGGAAGACACTGCAAAGCAGATTTGGGGTGAAAATACGAACATTGATGTGACCTTGACCTTTGACCACTAAATTTACAACACAGTTATATTCTAGACAAATCCAAGTTTAGTCATGCTTCTACATTTCTCCAACTCTCAGTGTTGTGATCTTGAATTTTTACCATGTCTCTTGACAAGGAATGGTGTAACAGACAGAAAATGATGAAACTGATATATGTATATATATGTTGTTTTTTTGTTGTTACTGTCTTCCAACAGGCAAGTGGTTCTCTGAACGGAAGACCAAGAAGGACGGGGAGGAGCTGAGTGCTGAACTGAAGATGCTGCGATCCATGGACCGCGAAGCCAAGCGCAGACAGAGCAAAGTTCACTACCCAGAGCCTCAGGACATCGACAAGACGGGTCAGTGGGGAGGGGATGGGAGGGGGGAAATGGTGGTTTGGTTTGTTGTGAATACTCTGTTTTGTTGGTGTCAGTGTGTGTGTGTGTGTGTGTGACATCCAGAGGTTTGATGTTGGGATGTCTTTTCCTTTATTTTGTGGATAAATGTGGCTGACTTACTTTTAACCTCTTCAGTGCAGGCAATGTTTTCACTTGTGCTTCCTATGTGCCAGGTAGTGTTTGGTCGCAGAGGGTAATAATTTAGAGGAAGCTTTAGCATGCAAACTACTGCAAGAAAATATTCATAACCCATATTTTTCTGAAAGGAAAATGAACAGACTATCAGTTGCAGATAGTTTCAGGTTTATCTAACATACTGATTAGCAAGGAGTGAAGCTCAAATGTGACATTAACAATTTTCACATATTTAAAAAAAATATGATATAGATTGTTGGTAAAAGCAGTTGAAATAAACCTAGAAAATATATAAAGACTAAAAACTAAATGACAGCATAACTTATGTACACAATCATGAATTATAATCCAAAGTTTAGTACTCTACACATTTTCAGCTCATCATTCACTTACAGTTTCTCGGCAGTTGCAATTAAAATGTAATCTGGAAACTTTTTTTAAGTTTATTTTTTTCTGTCTCTCTCTCACACACACACACACACACACACACAAACCTACATGCACACACACGTCCTTCATATGCCACTCCTGCCAGTGTCACAAACTACTCACCTCAGACAGTTTAAGAGAGGTCAACAGTGACTCATTTGGCACACAGGCAGGGGAGGGGGGTGAGTACATTTCAGGCAATAGCTGTTCCCCTTCTTCGATCAATATGAGCATGCTTTTTGAATATCATGCTGGTCCAGTGATTCATGCAACCCACAAAATTGTTTCACCCATTTCTTCAATCTCTCCCAGTCCCTCCATCCCTGCCCCTGGTTGACTTTTTTTTTTTTAACTCAGGCTCAGCCACAGCACAGAGGTATTCTTGGCCACATGCACTCCTTTTGTTACAAGATACAGCCCCACAGCTGCCACACCCTCCATCCTCTCTGCAAATCACCACTCTCACTTTCATCCTTGCCAAGTGATTCATGTGACAAAAGTTGTCATTACAACCACTAACTTTGTCTTCAATGACTTGTAAAGCTCCTTCAACATCTTAGGTGACAAAGTTACAAATTACAAAAGTTTGTGCTTCACTGCCTACCATTCTGAAAGCATCGTTTTCAGGGTACTAACAATAAAACATCCAGTAATTACCATACAGAGCATGATTGGCCGTTGTTCCTTGCAGATAATGAAAGTAGACATATCAAGCTTTCTGACTGGTGGCTGTTGAGAAGTATCAGCTTAAATGTAGAACTGTGAAAAATCCTGAAATTACACAGATATGAATGTACATCCTGTGGCTTCGGATCCTCTCAGTTTACGCATACCCAGATTCAAACACTGGACTGTTGGCCACCGTTCTTTCTCTGTCTCTGGACCTTGCAATAGGAATGAACTTCCTCTTTCTTTTCGTCAGGTCTCCACACTCATCTCTTTCAAGTCTGGTCTTAAAACCCACCTCTTCCCAAAATAGCCTCCCTTCCCTGCCTTTTCCTGGTCTTCAGTTTTTCCAGTTTTAGAGTTACGCATGCATGTGAATGACTGGTGTGAAAGCGCTTTGATTTGTCTCTGCACAAGATTCAGTGCTATATAGATATAATGATGATAATAATAATAATAATAAGCAAAGCATTTTTGCAGAAATATGTGTAGGTCACGGAGCACTGAAGAGGTTAATTGATGTGCTTTTGTAAGTTTAGAGAAAAGAAATATTTGTTAAAAAGTAGAAAGAAGGCACCATTCTCCTGACTGTCCCTGAAATATATCCATAATTTTGTTGGGATGAACTTACAGATATATCTTCTTTTCATTTATTTTTTCATTTATATTGAAACCAAACTTATTCTGTTCAATTTTGTTTTAGAATGACCTAGTTAGAATATGATTTCATTTTAATTGACATGAAACATATTCTGTTCAAGTCTTAGCCGAACCAAACACATTCTATTCGACTAAGTCTTAACCAAACGTTTTTGTTTTGTTTTTCATCTCAAGTCTGATTTCAAACTCTGTACCTTGTGTGTGAAGGCAAAAGCAAAACTTTACCCAGACAAAGATCATTGGGTAAGGTGATTACTGATGGGTTTGGGGCTTTTCTGATTCACTGTAGTGTACAGGCTGGGCTAAAATAGCTTTTTATTTCAATGGGCTTAAGGTTGAATTAGCTTTTATTTCACATTTAGCTGAATTGGCTCATGTGTTTAAACAACTAAGTCAGTGTAGTAACCCTGGTTTGGTTTTCCGTGTGTCTGTATATTGTATTTATTTGTGTGTTCAAGGTAAACTTTGACACATTGACTTTATCTGAAAGTACTTCATCTCTCATAATCAAATTTGGATTAAACATAGAAAAAAAGATTCTTTCCACTCATAGCAGTCATAGGGGTGTAAGTCTTTACATTATATTTGTTGTCTGCATTTGAAAGAAAAAGAAAGAAAATAACTCAAAAATGGAATACTGAAATAAGTTTTGGAGTGTGTTACACAAGTGTCAGGGCATTTGATTTAAGTTACAATTTAGTAAAGTTGGAAAGTGGAGAAAGTCAGAAACTTTGATCTGTATTGTGATTGTAAAACAGTGTTGTTCTGAATGATAAAAGGTGGAGTAAAATCAAAGGTACCTTAAGATCAAGAATAAATCACGACGTTTCGAGTCGTATACCAATACTCTTTAGACTTAGAGGTACCTTTGATTCTACACCACCTTTTATCATTTTTAACTTTGTTTTAAAAGGTCCCGCAGTCACCATTTTTTCATCAATGAAGTTCTGATCGATGTGGGATGCTTTAGATGGAAATGTTCCATTTCCAGCACACATTGGATAAACTCAGTCCAGATGGTTAGCGAATCTTTGGGAATTACACATGAGCCATGAAGGTTTTGCCTGTTGTTTCCTAACTGGGCTGGGTTGTGGTGGCATGTGTTTATGTTGGGTTTATGGCGGTTTGTGCTGCAGCAAGGTGCTGGTTGCATGTGAACAGTGCTTTTTAGTTTGTTTTGTGGGAGTTGTGTAGAAAAATATGGGAAAGAAGTTGCAGCATTTTGACACAAACGAAGTGAGTCAATGTAATTACCCTGTTTCAGTTAAGTATGTCTTTGTGTGTGGGTGTGTATCCCCTGTAGCATTGTTGACTTCATTCATTTTCTCTAGAAATAGTCTTTTAACACCAAATTTGGCTCAAGTTTGGAGAAAAAAGTTCTTTCCACATTTTCAAGTTATGACAATAGACAATACACTGCCTGAAAAGAATCAAAAAGCAATAAACAAAGTCACAGTCACTGTACTGTTACATTCTAATTTTCCTTTTACTAAACAAAAGTATATTTGTCATACAATTTGACAGGCAGCAGTCATTTCCATATTTTTGGCTAAAAAAGTGAATCTGCTCAGTGTATAACTACGTTGTGTTGATGCATACATCTGCCATGATCAGCAAATTCTGCCATGTGATGGGACATCAGTCTGAAATACATTGTAGGAAGCAATGGAATTTAATCATCCTAAACATTGTAAGATAAAATAATATTGTTTAATTTAAAGGTTTAGAAAGGCACACTTAGTGTGAGAGTCTTACATTTACTTTCACCCGGTGGTTTTGTTGGTTAAAGCGGATTTCATGGTGATGGGTTGCCTGTTTGTGTATTCTTTTTGTAATAGGGTTTTCAGAGTAGAACATATTTAAATGAGTAAAATGACAGTGTGACAACACAAACATCCACCTTTTAAGAACTATATAAAAGAATGACTTTGGTCAGAATCGCATTAGCCATGAAGGTTTTGCTGGCTTGTTGATTATCCCTGATGGTCTGCATGTTTTGGTTTAACCTTATTCAGTTTTCTGGTTTCCAGTTACCAAAACCAAATGCATAAATACCTTTTACATGGTCAAGGTACTTAATGTATTTTAGAGCTTGTTTGATATTTTATTGAAGTGTTAGTCACTTAGTGGTAACTCGTTTGTGTGATAGAAAGAATTGGGCAACAGAGAAAGGGAGTGAGCATCTGGTCTTGGTTATACAGCCAGTCCTGTGAGGGCCTGTCAGATTTCAAGAGAATCCACATACATATGAGTATAAACACATACCACATGCACACGTCTTGATGGAATAAAATGAATATGAATCTTGTTGAAATCGACTTTTGGTAATGAGATTGAATTCAGTGAACATTTTTTCTGTCGTTGCCCATTAGTTAACATATTTGGGAGAAATATTGAAACAATTCTTCATTGCAAAGCTAGTTTATTAGTAAAATTAATTGAAGCAGACATCTTCTTTGGTGTTCCAAATGATAGATTAACCCAACAGCAGTAAGAAACCACATTTTACTTTTTGGTAAAATGTGTGTAAGTATAGCTTGAAAAACAAAAACACTTGCATCACTTCAGGTCATTGTTTAAAAGCAGCAACACTTAAGAAAACATCTGTTCCCTTCTCTGACATTGTAAATTATGTTAAGTAGTTTGTTTTTGTTTTCTTGACAACACCTGTGAATGATGCTTGGAATTTGGATGAATGTTCTATTTCTCTTTGCAGCATTATTTATTGTAATGTAACACACACACACACACACACACACACACACACACACACACACACTTTAGTAACCAAAAATTCAGACATCTCCGTTAGCATACTTAGATATTTATTGAAATTGTCCATGAAAAGAGAATAGTCAAATGTGAACACTTACTTGTAATACAGCTTTATGCATACTTTGAATAATAGTAACTTATTAACGGAAACTCTGCAGTAATGGGAACATTTATGTGAGAAAGACCAGGAAAAAAACGGGAAAAAAAGTTGGGATTTTTTGGGGGGAGGTTTTTGGCCGATGAAGAAGGCATGTGTAGCACTAGAATTGAAAAAAAAAAAGAAGAAGGAAAAAAAGCAAGGAAAAAAAAAAGCTGGTGCTCCATGCCTTGCATGCAACCGAGGCAAAAAAAACAAAAAAACAAACAAAAAAACCCAATCCACTCACACACTTAAAAAAAACAACACCTCGACTTTTGGTAACAGCATTGGGAATGAGGGTGTTTTTCAATGTCAGGTTTGCTCGTCACTCATTTTTTGTGCAACTGCATGTGTATTACACTCAACTATCATTCATGAGATTTTTTGGTAAGTGCAGGATTGTAGCAATTGATCAGTTTGTAGCAATTTGATACAGTTCTTGATACTGACTTTGAACTGCAGCTAAATTTCATGTGTTTTTATCATTGCTGTGTAGCTGAATTTCATGTGGGCTTTTTCATTGCTGTGGTTGGTAACATTTTTCTTTTTAAACAATTACATTATCAGATTTGCTCAGATCTATTTCAATAGCTTTTCACACTACAAATTGAGTGTTCAGGCTTTTAAGAAATTTGATTACCTTTTCATACCACAAATTGAGTGTTCAGACTTTTAAAAAATTGTTTACATTTTTAATAATTGATGAAATGGCTGTACCCTATCCCTTTTTTAATATAATGTGTAGCAATATTTGTGTACATGTTTGTCCTTCATGATTTTCATTTCAGTATCTGTAAATGTAAGTGTGACTGCATGTCAAGTAGACGTGTGTGTGTGTACAAGCAGTGGTACAGCCAAAATTGTGCATGAATAAATATACATTCATCGCCACTTTTATTTTATCTTAAGGAGTCAAGATAATGTTGTGAACTGTATTGTTTTGCAGGTGTTCCCCCTAAAAGAAAGTTTTTAAAAGTGAGGGTATTGTGTTTAACACAACGCAGTTGAAAATTGAAATTGTTTTTCTTCTTAATGTATTTGGACAAAGGTGAGATGTCCCTGTGCTGTGATGGGGATGGGCTGTCCAGTTTGACAGTTTGTTTCACATTCTCAAGGAGGCGTCACTGTTTTCAGACAAATCCGTTTATGCTACACCGCATCTGCTCGGCAGATGCCTGACAGCAGCATACCCCTTGATTGCATGCTTATATATTTGTGTACCTATCAGAGTGAATTTCTTTTTACATAATTTTGCCAGAGGACAACATTTTAGTTGCCATGGGTTCTTTTTCAGTGTGCCAATTGCGTGCTGCACACGGGGACCTCGGTTTATCATCTCATCTGAAAGACCAGACGGTCAGTTTGATTTTCCAGTCGAATTTGGGAGAAAGGGCAAGAGTTGGATTGGAACCCACACCCTCATGGACATTCTATATTGGCAGCTGAACGTCTTAATCATTCTGCCACCTTCCTCCAAAAAAAAAAAAAAAAAAAAAAGGCTTCAAAGTAGATTCAAACCATGGATGTTTGGGTCGAGAATGAGTGGTTTTACACACTGTGCTAACGCAGGTCCAACTGAAACGGAGTTTGACTGTGATGATGCATTCAGTGAGCCCTGTTGGTGTTGCAGAGCTGGAGTACCGCCTGGACTACCAGCTGAGGGAGAGGAGCATGGAGAACAGCTACCTGTCACTGCTCACCTCCCACACCGCCTACTGGACCAACCGCGACATCGCCCTCTTCATCCTCGTCCACCTGTTCCCACAGCTCCAGCAGCAGGACAGCCCTGTCTGATCCTCCCTCGCCCCCCCCTCCCTCCCTCTTTCCATCATCATTGTCGTCGTCACAGCCTGGCTTCATCCCAGGCAATCACCTTCCCAGGCTGTCTTCACCTCAAGCCATCTTCGACAACCCAAGCTGTTTTCGCCTCAAGCTCTCCTTATTTCCCCCAAGCTGTCTTCACCCCAAGCTGTCTTCATTCACCCCAGTCTTCACCACAAGCTATCTTCATTCACCCCAGTCTTCACCCCAAGCTGTCTTTATTCACCCCAGTCTGTCTTCATTCACCCCAGTCTTCACCCCAAGCTGTCTTCATTCACCCCAGTCTTCACCCCAATGCCACAGACTAATGATTGGAATGACAGCGGTTCAAACCCCATAAGAGGTGTGTGTAATTGTGGGGTTTTTCAGCCTTTGTCCAGCTCAAACCCAGTGTGCTGTGGGCTCAGGAGGAGTCAGGGGACTCTCCAGCCTGCTTGTGGGATATTGTATTGATTGTGTTACTTTTTGTCATAACAGATTTTTCTGCATGAAATTCAGATTGCTCTTCCTAGAGAGAGCGCATTGCCTCACTGCAGTGAAAAAAAAAAGTATTTGTTTGATGCAGCATTGTAACTCATGAATTCTTTGTGTTGTGAAGTGTGAAATATGAATGTGGGAACATTTCACAGGTGTGTGGATGAGAATTGTACCTGCTTTGAGTACTGTTAGCAGGTTGTAGAAGATTATGGATGTACAAGGAGGCATTCGGTTTCCAAATTTGTATTGGGTTTTCTCTCATGCTTGTGAGCCTATGGACTATTCTTGTTTGTTAAGCCACCGTTTTTGTTGTTTTTTAGTCACATCATTTTTTAATTGTGCTCTACATTTTTGTCACTTTGATCAAGGAATTTGGCTTTTTTAAGAGACAGCTATACTGTTTGGTTAGAAGCTAATTTTATGACATTTATAGATTGGAAATAAGTATGGTTTGGGTCAGAAAGCTGATGTTATGCCACTAATAGATTGTAAAACAGTATGGTTTGGATGAGTGGAAAGTGATTTTTGAGGTGAAGTGACTTCTCCAGGTTGGAGAAGAATGATCTCTTCAACCTTTGGCCTACACCTTTCTGCTGATGGAGAAGTCTGTTTCTTGTTGAACATGTGCTCTCAGTTTGTGATGAAGGGGTGCAAGTCTCAGTCTGTTTCTTGTTGAACATGTGCTCTCAGTTTGTGATGAAGGGGTGCAAGTCTCAGTCTGTTTCTTGTTGAACATGTGCTCTCAGTTTGTGATAAAGGGGTGCAAGTCTCAGTCTGTTTCTTGTTGAACATGTGCTCTCAGTTTGTGATGAAGGGGTGCAAGTCTCAGTCTGTTTCTTGTTGAACATGTGCTCTCAGTTTGCGATGAAGGGGTGCAAGTCTCAGTCTGTTTCTTGTTGAACATGTGCTCTCAGTTTGTGATGAAGGGGTGCAAGTCTCAGTCTGTTTCTTGTTGAACATGTGCTCTCAGTTTGTGATGAAGGGGTGCAAGTCTCTAGATTGAACCAGGTATTGAGCCCAGAGAATTTTTCTGTTCTGCAGACTACATGCTACCTGGCGAGTTGCATGTGGGAAACTTCTCAATGACCTACACTGAGTGCTATTTATGTGTTCATTATGCCTCTCAGATCATGCCGCTTTAGTCCTTTATCTTGCCAAGTCAGTCTTCATGAGAAAGTGTTCAACTGTTTTTATTGTAAAATATCAAAACCAGAAGTTAAAATAAACTTGCCAACAGATTTGGAATGCAGTTTGAATGTGCCAACGACATCAGTAATATAAATTCAGCACACATGTGTCAAGTAGGTAAAGTATTATATATTTGCAGGGCTGGCAGTTTCATTTTTCCATAATTTGGTTACTTGCACCCCTGCATAATTTTCTTGCTGTTGAGTTGTTTGTGGGTAGTCTTGTGTCAGTTGCCAGGAACAGTTTCCTCAGTTGGAGTGCTGCATAGTGCATTGTGGTTGATTTTCCCTTCAGGGCCTGGTTGCATGATGGATCATAGCAGTGCTAAGGTTGCTTAGCGTTCAGAAAGTTCTAAATCCATACATAGACATTGGGCGATTCTTCGTTAACCAAACAGTGCTGCTAAGATTGCTCATGTATCCCTGATATGGACTGTCCGCCTTGGTTGTGTTATATGTTCAAAATGAACAACCACCTTAGCAGAAAGTGATTGTTTTTTTGTGATTTTTGCCCTTTGTTCTGTTTCTTTAAAAAAATTTATGTGAATCTTTTAGATGTCAGTGAATCGTTCTGATTTGGGAGTGTTTTTGTTGTTCATTTCTTGTAGATGAAGATGCATTTTGTGTGTTGGTGTGCTTTACGGCAGCTGTGAAGTGTTGTGACAGTTGTGGTAAGGACACACCCCTTAGGGACAGAGGGCAGGAGAGAGCTGTTAGCGGTGGGGTTGAGTGGAGAGAACAGAGCAGGAGGGGTGCGAGAGGGGAGGGGTGTGAGAGGGGGAAGGAGAGATAGGGGAGGGGTACTGGGAGGTGGAGCTTCATCAGAAGGAAACGGTGCCCTGTTCCATCCTCAGAGCTTTTGTAAGGGGGACCATGATCATATCTGTGTTCAGTTTTTGTGTCATGAATTTTGGGGGCAGTGTTGTGGTGTATTTCACTTAAAAGGTGTGTGTAATGGTGTGTAAAATGTAACAACACTGCAGATGACAGAAAGATGGAGGGGGGTGGGGGTGTCAGTCATGAAGCAGGAAATGTTTGTTGTTCAATCCTTCCAAGTGCAGTGAGCTGCTCGCTGAATCTGAAGGTCCAAGACTTGCTGCAGACTGAGGTTCACGTGGTTCACCACCTTAGAATTTGGGTTCACTACATTAGAATTTGGTTCGGGAGTGGTGGGTGAATGGGACTGCTTTCCTGTGAAGCTCCGTTCCTTTTGGGCTGGGCTGGTAGAGCTTGTAGAGGAGCACCTCCCATCCTGTGTCATGGAGCATCAGTAGACTGCTGAGGATAGCATGTAGTCAGTCAGTCCTGCACACAGGTGTTGATGGCACTTCTGGGCACCAAGACTACCTCTGCTTGTGGCTTGGGTATTAGGGAAGATTGGGCAGCAATTTGTTGGGGGTGGGTGGAGAATGGGCTTTGATGGAGGGTATGGATTTGGGGAGAGGGTATAAGGGACCTATGGGGCAGCAGTTATTTTGGGGTAGAGTTGGGATGGATGGTGTTGGTAGGGGGTATGGGGCAGTATTTTCATTGGGGGTGGGGGAAAGGCAAAGAATTTGAGATAAGATTAGGGAGAAAGGGGGTGGAGGAGGGGACAGGTCCAGGTGGGAGTTGCATGAATGATCTTTGCACTGCTATGTTTGCTGAGCATTAGTTTTCCGAAGTCTATGCGAAGATAGCTCCTGCAACCCAGGACAGGAGGGCAGGGCAGGGCAGGGCAGGGCAGGATGGACAGGTATGGGTTACCAAGTGTAATTGTGATGTGATGCTTCGTGACAGCACAAGGCAGGGCAGAATAGCTATTGGATCATGTGTAATTAATTTGTGCTGTGATGCTTCATAACCATGTCTGCTGCTTCACCTCCCACCTGTGGCCTTGTTCATGCTTGTGATGCTGTCTTGGATTCCCATCTATTGCTGCCGCCCCCTGCCCCCACTGTACCATGTCTAACTGGTGACAGCCAGCTCTGCTGGCCTGTAAAAGAAACCTATTGCCTGAACCAGTTGGACATGACAGTATAGGAAAGGAACTTTATAAGTTTGTAACAGTAAGCCAGCAAGATTGTTTGGCAGCAGAGAAATGTTCTTTTTGGTGAAGGATTGATTTAGTAACATAAGCTACACAGCCCCTTCCAAATAGTTAAGTTTGGTTACAAGTGGTCCTCACAGGATAATGTATGACCTAATTAGTGAACAGGGCAGTGGCCCAGTGGTAATGTATCCATCCAGGAAGTGAGTGTCTATTGAGGATCAGAGTTCTATATACAGACCAGGACTTTTACTCCTCTCTCTGCTGGGCCTTGAGGGGTGTCTGGTTTTAAGTCATTCAGATGAGATGAACAAGTCCCATGTGCACATGAAAAGCTATGTTTACACTAAGCCTAGTTCATTGCGGACATCAACCTGGCTGGAAATTGTGTGCACATCATTTTCTGCTTTCCCACTGTTGGTGCTGGCAATTAAGCATTGTATAGACAGATCAGATGGATGGATGGCTGATCAAAGGGACAGAACTATAGCATGAATGCCAATAATATTTTTCATCTGGAGATCACAGTATTGTTTCTAGTCAACAACTGGCTGTGTGTGTTGCTGTGTCAGGCTGATGGTAATTTGGGCATCATCATCATGTGAATATAGCTTAAAAGAATGCAAAGCAACATAAAGGTTGTTCAAGGCAAATTCTGTAGAAATAATCCACTTCAGTAAGTTCTCTCCGAAGGGTGGCACTGCACTGTGACAACTCTCCCCAGGGAGAGCAGCCTGAATTTCAGAGAAACAGTATGGAACAAGTGGATGAATCAGTTCATAGCATGGAACAGTGCCTCCTGCTTAGACATCAGCTAAACCTGCTTACTCCTGTAACATCTGTGATAACTCTGATCAGGTGTACTCCAAGTTGCTGATCATTTCATTTACTGTCTTTCAACTAAAAATAAAATGATCACTGGTGCTTGGTGTAGTTTGCATGTTTTTTTGTTCTATGCATGTGCTATAGGCATCCTTAAATGAACAATTGTTGTACAGATTTTTTTTTTTAATTTGTTATTCTAAGTGATTTTCCCCACCACTGTTTTCATGCATGATGTATTTCTAAACAAAGCTTGCTTTGTTGCTTTCCTGTAACAGTTTGTTTTCCAAAATTATGTTCAATGATTTTTTTGAGCTGTGATACCATTGTTGAAATAAAAATTCCATTTGCCCTTATGTATGTATGTATACATGTATATATATATATATATAATATGTTCTGATAAACCCAGTCTGGAACATTGGCAGTCTCCCTCCCCTCCATGTGCAATAGAGTAATCTACCTCCCGTCTGTCCTGCTGCGTATATAGTTCACATGCTTGTGTATTCAGTTCAGCTGTGTGGGATTTACATGGTTTCCAGTAGACAGACCTAGATGCCTGGCAATGTCAGTCTGTTGGTGGGATGTGTTTGCCCCAGCTGCGGGGTCTTTGCTGTATTTAAAGCTGATGCTTTCCAGTAAAGCACCCTTCTGCCTCCCTCCCCTCTTGCCAGCATGCTTGGCACAAGTATCGTTGCTCAACAAGCATGGGCAGAGAATACTGTTGTATATATTTTTGAAAGGATTATTCTATGACCCATGATGGCAACCAACCATTGTTTCATTCCACTTTGAACCAGTTTGGCAATCTCTTCTGGGCCAATCTCAGGAACATGATACTTGTTGATCTTGTTATATACAAGTACTGTTGTCTGCAGGTGGGATTTCCTAGCTATTTTTTTCTTTTTGCTGTTTTGAAATGAATGTCATGATCTACAATGCTAAATGATGTCATGCTTGCTTCCAAATATCCTAAACCAATATATAAGCCTGTACATAGTCGTCACTTGAGGTTTTTAATGTTGGATTTCAGGACACCTAAAAACACTGGCACAAAACCAGGTGCCGGGAACATGGACAGCTAAAACACTGGCACATGACCGGCTGTCAGCAACATGGACAGTTAAATCACTGCACAAAACCAGGTGCCAGGAACATGGACAGTTAAATCACCGCACAAAACCAGGTGCCAGGAACATGGACAGTTAAATCACTGCACAAAACCAGGTGCCAGGAACATGGACAGCTAAATCACTGCAGAAAACCAGGTGCCAGCAACATGGACAGCTAAAATGCAGGCACAAAACCAGGTGCCAGCAACGTGGACAGCTAAATCACTTGCACAAAACTGTCAGCCAGGAACATGGACAGCTAAATCAGTGCACAAAACTGTCGGCCAGAAACATGGGACAGCTAAATCACTGCACAAAACTGTCGGCCAGGAACATGGACAGCTAAATCACTGCACAAAACTGTCAGCCAGGAACATGGACACAAAACCAGGTGCCAGAACATGGACGGTTAAAACACTGGCACAGGACCAGCTGCCAGGAGCAAGGACAATGCTGTTTCTGCTAGTTATGAGTAACTTGCCCAAGTCCTGTAATCAATGGTGTGGTGATATATACATTGGTATGGAGCCATGAATGCAGGACATCACCTATTATTGACAAACATAAGTAGTTAAAGACTGCAGCCTGTGACCCTACTCACTTCAAGTCAAGTGACAAGGTACAAGAAATTATGCTTTATGCTTCACAAATTAGTACTAACGGCACAGATCATGTAGGCATGCACAACGAAAAGGTAGGTTCATGGTTTCAGGCCTGGGTAAGTGTGTACACCACCAATCCCCGAAATAAAATATGCCAGTGGTCTGTGTGATGAACATTGTGCAGTCAGAACTGCATGTGCTTCTGCTAATGATAGGAATTTAATACACGCACACATGTGCTTTTGCTAACAGCAGGATTAATGCGATGCACGCATTAACTTCTGCAAAAATCATGATCACGGTTTGCCGCGCAAAATTTGGCCAAGCCGAGCAAACCAATAGGCCTAGTTTGCATCAGTGTGACATGGTACGGTATATGTATCACCAAACATGGAGTATAATACAAACTCCTATTATTGCGATACATGCACACATGTGCTTTCTGCTAATAGCTGGATTTTCACAATACCTGCACACACACGCTTCTGCTAAAAGCAAGATTATTGTGAGACACGCACAAACCTGCTGCAAATGGCAGAATATCTTGGTAAACGCCTGCACCACAAGCCTTCAGGCCACTTGAGATGTGCCTCAGCGCCACTGGACAAGAAGGAATATGAGGGTGCCCATCTCCTAGTTTTTGGAGTGGGGGAGAGGGATGGATTCTGGTGTTGTGTGGGTGTCAAGTTTTCAACCAAAAAATAAAACCCAGTCTCTCCACTTGGCTGACCAACATTTAATCTTCATATTGTTGTGACAAGTTTTCATGTATTGCTGCTGTACCAATGTTGGAGAGTATCACAGTATCATTTCTATTTTTGTACTGTGTATAAATCTTTGCTGGGAACTACTTCTTGCTGCTGTTATTGGAATAAAAGAAAAATCATTCCACCTGTCCATGTGTGGTGTGTGTGTGTTGTGCTGTGTGCATTCACTGACTGTGTACTCTGTGTGGTTGAGAGATGAAAATGTTGAATATGGCAGACAATTCATGTTAATCAAATTTAGTTTAGTTTTACCCCAGCTGACAGCACAGTACACTTCTCTTAACCTTCACTGGCTATTGTGGGTCGTACACGACCCAGAAGGGTACAAAAACACAAATATCTCAGCCGATTCTTAATATTTTACTACGAAATTTCAGAAATGCTTCCTACACCTAAAAGGCCAACTTTTGCCAAAAAATGAAAAAAAAATTCATGAATTAGTTATGAGTAATTAAAGGTGGCGTTTTAACTACACACGGATGCTTGATTGTGAGTGTATAGGATGCTATGAGTCATCTCTCTCTCTCTCTGTGTCTCGCTGTCTCTCTCTCTGTCTGTGTGCATAAGTAGGGTTTGTATGTATGTGCATGTGGTGTTATGTGTTTGTGTTGTGTGTGTGATCAGTTTGTGTGTGTGTGCGTGTGTGTGAACGTGTAAGCATGTGTTTCTTCTGAGTGTATGTGTTTGTGTGAGTGTGTGCGTGTGCGAGCGCATGTGTGTGTAATCAGTTGTTACGATATGTCTTCCTTTTCTATATTTTGTTATAAGCTTTGGAGGAATATACAGGTTTTTGTCTCTTCACAAAGTATGGGTCGTGCA